>NW_027507095.1:0-129685 GCF_052324685.1 Brachyhypopomus gauderio
AAACTCGGATTTGAAATATAAATTGTAGAGGCAACTGCGTCATTGACATTGTACATTTTATCCTTGCCTCAAAAGACCTAAAGTTTACCCTGTCTTCATGTCTTCTCTGGTAGCTCAACGTGTTGAGCCACATGCTCCCAATTAGAAGCGAAGTGCAGGAGCTACATGGGTTCAAATCCCACTTCACCTTTTTTCCCAGACAAGATATCTCTTAGTCAAATACCTGAAACCAAGTAATTTTTTTTTTACCAGACAGCTAGTGTATCCGAAATCACATTCTGTGGACAGATGACAAACTCGGATTTGAAATATAAATTGTAGAGGCAACTGCGCATTGACATTGTACTTTTTATCCTTGGCTCAAAAGACCTAAAGTTTACCTCATATTCATGCCTTCTCTGGTAGCTCAACGTGTTGAGCCACATGCTCCCAATTAGAAGCAAAGTTCAGGAGCTACATGGGTTCAAATCTCACTTCCACCTTTTTTTTCCCAGCAAGATATCTCTTAGTCAAATACCTGAAACCAAGTAATTTTTTTTTTACCAACAGCTAGTGTATCCGAAATCACATTCTGTGGACAGATGACAAACTCGGATTTGAAATATAAATTGTAGAGGCAACTGCGCATTGACATTGTACATTTTATCCTTGGCTCAAAAGACCTAAAGTTTAACTCACACTCATGTCTTCTCTGGTAGCCTCAACGTGTTGAGCCAAATGCTCCCAATTAGAAGCGAAGTGCAGGAGCTACATGGGTTCAAATCCCACTTCTACCTTTTTTTCCCAGCAAGATATCTCTTAGTCAAATACCTGAAACCAAGTAATTTTTTTTTTTTTACCAGACAGCTAGTGTATCCGAAATCACATTCTGTGGACAGATGACAAACTCGGATTTGAAATATAAATTGTAGAGGCAACTGCGCATTGACATTGTACATTTTATCCTTGCCTCAAAAGACCTAAAGTTTACTCTATGTTCATGTCTTCTCTGGTAGCTCAACGTGTTGAGCCACATGCTCCCAATTAGAAGCGAAGTGCAGGAGCTACATGGGTTCAAATCCCACTTCACCCTTTTTTCCCAGCAAGATTTCTCTTAGTCAAATACCTGAAACCAAGTAATTTTTTTTACCAGACAGCTAGTGTATCCGAAATCACATTCTGTGGACAGATGACAAACTCGGATTTGAAATATATAATTGTAGAGGCAACTGCGCAGTTTGACATTGTACATTTTATCCTTGCCTCAAAAGACCTAAAGTTTACCTCATATTCATGCCTTCTCTGGTAGCTCAACGTGTTGAGCCACATGCTCCCAATTAGAAGCAAAGTTCAGGAGCTACATGGGTTCAAATCTCACTTCCACCTTTTTTTTCCCAGCAAGATATCTCTTAGTCAAATACCTGAAACCAAGTAATTTTTTTTTTACCAGACAGCTAGTGTATCCGAATCACATTCTGTGGACAGATGACAAACTCGGATTTGAAATATAAATTGTAGAGGCAACTGCGCATTGACATTGTACATTTTATCCTTGCCTCAAAAGACCTAAAGTTTACCCTATGTTCATTATCTTCTCAGGTAGCTCAACGTGTTGAGCCACATGGCTCCCAATTAGAAGCGAAGTGCAGGAGCTATGTGGGTTCAAATCCCACTTCACCTTTTTTTCCCAGCAAGATATCTCTTAGTCAAATACCTGAAAACCAAGTAATTTTTTTTTACCAGACAGCTAGTGAATCCGAAATCACATTCTGTGGACAGATGACAAACTCGGATTTGAAATATAAATTGTAGAGGCAACTGCGCATTGACATTGTACATTTTATCCTTGCCTCAAAAGACCTAAAGTTTACCCTGTCTTCATGTCTTCTCTGGTAGCTCAACGTGTTGAGCCACATGCTCCCAATTAGAAGCGAAGTGCAGGAGCTATGTGGGTTCAAATCCCACTTCCACCTTTTTTTCCCAGCAAGATATCTCTTAGTCAAATACCTGAAACCAAGTAATTTTTTTTTACCAGACAGCTAGTGAATCCGAAATCACATTCTGTGGACAGATGACAAACTCGGATTTGAAATATAAATTGTAGAGGCAACTGCGCATATGACATTGTACATTTTATCCTTGCCTCAAAAGACCTACAGTTTACCTCATATTCATGCCTTCTCTGGTAGCTCAACGTGTTGAGCCACATGCTCCCAATTAGAAGCAAAGTTCAGGAGCTACATGGGTTCAAATCTCACTTCCACCTTTTTTTCCCAGCAAGATATCTCTTAGTCAAATACCTGAAACCAAGTAATTTTTTTTTACCAGACAGCTAGTGAATCCGAAATCACATTCTGTGGAAAGATGACAAACTCGGATTTGAAATATAAATTGTAGAGGCAACTGCGGCATTGACATTGTACATTTTATCCTTGCCTCAAAAGACCTAAAGTTTACCCTGTCTTCATGTCTTCTCTGGTAGCTCAACGTGTTGAGCCACATGCTCCCAATTAGAAGCGAAGTGCAGGAGCTACATGGGTTAAATTCCCACTTCCACCTTTTTTCCCAGCAAGATATCTCTTAGTCAAATACCTGAAACCAAGTAATTTTTTTTTTTTTACCAGACAGCTAGTGTATCCGAAATCACATTCTGTGGACAGATGACAAACTCGGATTTGAAATATAAATTGTAGAGGCAACTGCGCATTGACATTGTACATTTTATCCTTGCCTCAAAAGACCTAAAGTTTACCTCATATTCATGCCTTCTCTGGTAGCTCAACGTGTTGAGCCACATGCTCCTAATTAGAAGCAAAGTTCAGGAGCTACATGGGTTCAAATCTCACTTCCACCTTTTTTTCCCAGCAAGATATCTCTTAGTCAAATACCTGAAACCAAGTAATTTTTTTTTTACCAGACAGCTAGTGTATCCGAAATCACATTCTGTGGACAGATGACAAACTCGGATTTGAAATATAAATTGTAGAGGCAACTGCGCATTGACATTGTACATTTTATCCTTGGCTCAAAAGACCTAAAGTTTAACTCACACTCATGTCTTCTCTGGTAGCTCAACGTGTTGAGCCAAATGCTCCCAATTAGAAGCGAAGTGCAGGAGCTACATGGGTTCAAATCCCACTTCTACCTTTTTTTCCCAGCAAGATATCTCTTAGTCAAATACCTGAAACCAAGTAATTTTTTTTTTTACCAGACAGCTAGTGTATCCGAAATCACATTCTGTGGACAGATGACAAACTCGGATTTGAAATATAAATTGTAGAGGCAACTGCGCATTGACATTGTACTTTTTATCCTTGCCTCAAAAGACCTAAAGTTTACTCTATGTTCATGTCTTCTCTGGTAGCTCAACGTGTTGAGCCACATGCTCCCAATTAGAAGCGAAGTGCAGGAGCTACATGGGTTCAAATCCCACTTCCACCTTTTTTCCCAGCAAGATATCTTAGTCAAATACCTGAAACCAAGTAATTTTTTTTTACCAGACAGCTAGTGTATCCGAAATCACATTCTGTGGACAGATGACAAACTCGGATTTGAAATATAAATTGTAGAGGCAACTGCGCATTGACATTGTACATTTTATCCTTGCCTCAAAAGACCTAAAGTTTACCTCATATTCATGCCTTCTCTGGTAGCTCAACGTGTTGAGCCACATGCTCCCAATTAGAAGCAAAGTTCAGGAGCTACATGGGTTCAAATCTCACTTCCACCTTTTTTTCCCAGCAAGATATCTCTTAGTCAAATACCTGAAACCAAGTAATTTTTTTTTACCAGACAGCTAGTGTATCCGAAATCACATTCTGTGGACAGATGACAAAACTCGGATTTGAAATATAAATTGTAGAGGCAACTGCGCATTGACATTGTACATTTTATCCTTGCCTCAAAAGACCTAAAGTTTACCCTATGTTCATATCTTCTCAGGTAGCTCAACGTGTTGAGCCACATGCTCCCAATTAGAAGCGAAGTGCAGGAGCTATGTGGGTTCAAATCCCACTTCCACCTTTTTTTCCCAGCAAGATATCTCTTAGTCAAATACCTGAAACCAAGTAATTTTTTTTTACCAGACAGCTAGTGAATCCGAAATCACATTCTGTGGACAGATGACAAACTCGGATTTGAAATATAAATTGTAGAGGCAACTGCGCATTGACATTGTACATTTTATCCTTGCCTCAAAAGACCTAAAGTTTACCCTGTCTTCATGTCTTCTCTGGTAGCTCAACGTGTTGAGCCACATGCTCCCAATTAGAAGCGAAGTGCAGGAGCTATGTGGGTTCAAATCCCACTTCCACCTTTTTTTCCCAGCAAGATATCTCTTAGTCAAATACCTGAAACCAAGTAATTTTTTTTTACCAGACAGCTAGTGAATCCGAAATCACATTCTGTGGACAGATGACAAACTCGGATTTGAAATATAAATTGTAGAGGCAACTGCGCATTGACATTGTACATTTTATCCTTGCCTCAAAAGACCTAAAGTTTACCTCATATTCATGCCTTCTCTGGTAGCTCAACGTGTTGAGCCACATGCTCCCAATTAGAAGCAAAGTTCAGGAGCTACATGGGTTCAAATCTCACTTCCACCTTTTTTTCCCAGCAAGATATCTCTTAGTCAAATACCTGAAACCAAGTAATTTTTTTTTACCAGACAGCTAGTGTATCCGAAATCACATTCTGTGGACAGATGACAAACTCGGATTTGAAATATAAATTGTAGAGGCAACTGCGCATTGACATTGTACATTTTATCCTTGCCTCAAAAGACCTAAAGTTTACCCTATGTTCATATCTTCTCAGGTAGCTCAACGTGTTGAGCCACATGCTCCCAATTAGAAGCGAAGTGCAGGAGCTATGTGGGTTCAAATCCCACTTCCACCTTTTTTTCCCAGCAAGATATCTCTTAGTCAAATACCTGAAACCAAGTAATTTTTTTTTACCAGACAGCTAGTGAATCCGAAATCACATTCTGTGGACAGATGACAAACTCGGATTTGAAATATAAATTGTAGAGGCAACTGCGCATTGACATTGTACATTTTATCCTTGCCTCAAAAGACCTAAAGTTTACCCTGTCTTCATGTCTTCTCTGGTAGCTCAACGTGTTGAGCCACATGCTCCCAATTAGAAGCGAAGTGCAGGAGCTACATGGGTTCAAATCCCACTTCCACCTTTTTTCCCAGCAAGATATCTCTTAGTCAAATACCTGAAACCAAGTAATTTTTTTTTTTTACCAGACAGCTAGTGTATCCGAAATCACATTCTGTGGACAGATGACAAACTCGGATTTGAAATATAAATTGTAGAGGCAACTGCGCATTGACATTGTACATTTTATCCTTGCCTCAAAAGACCTAAAGTTTACCTCATATTCATGCCTTCTCTGGTAGCTCAACGTGTTGAGCCACATGCTCCTAATTAGAAGCAAAGTTCAGGAGCTACATGGGTTCAAATCTCACTTCCACCTTTTTTTCCCAGCAAGATATCTCTTAGTCAAATACCTGAAACCAAGTAATTTTTTTTTACCAGACAGCTAGTGTATCCGAAATCACATTCTGTGGACAGATGACAAACTCGGATTTGAAATATAAATTGTAGAGGCAACTGCGCATTGACATTGTACATTTTATCCTTGGCTCAAAAGACCTAAAGTTTAACTCACACTCATGTCTTCTCTGGTAGCTCAACGTGTTGAGCCAAATGCTCCCAATTAGAAGCGAAGTGCAGGAGCTACATGGGTTCAAATCCCACTTCTACCTTTTTTTCCCAGCAAGATATCTCTTAGTCAAATACCTGAAACCAAGTAATTTTTTTTTTTACCAGACAGCTAGTGTATCCGAAATCACATTCTGTGGACAGATGACAAACTCGGATTTGAAATATAAATTGTAGAGGCAACTGCGCATTGACATTGTACATTTTATCCTTGCCTCAAAAGACCTAAAGTTTACCTCATATTCATGCCTTCTCTGGTAGCTCAACGTGTTGAGCCACATGCTCCCAATTAGAAGCAAAGTTCAGGAGCTACATGGGTTCAAATCTCACTTCCACCTTTTTTTCCCAGCAAGATATCTCTTAGTCAAATACCTGAAACCAAGTAATTTTTTTTTACCAGACAGCTAGTGTATCCGAAATCACATTCTGTGGACAGATGACAAACTCGGATTCGAAATATAAATTGTAGAGGCAACTGCGCATTGACATTGTACATTTTATCCCTGCCTCAAAAGACCTAAAGTTTACCTGACTTTCATGTCTTCTCTGGTAGCTCAACGTGTTGAGCAACATGCTCCCAATTAGAAGCGAAGTGCAGGAGCTACATGGGTTCAAATCCCACTTCCACCTTTTTTCCCAGCAAGATATCTCTTAGTCAAATACCTGAAACCAAGTAATTTTTTTTTTACCAGACAGCTAGTGTATCCGAAATCACATTCTGTGGACAGATGACAAACTCGGATTTGAAATATAAATTGTAGAGGCAACTGCGCATTGACATTGTACATTTTATCCTTGCCTCAAAAGACCTAAAGTTTACTCTATGTTCATGTCTTCTCTGGTAGCTCAACGTGTTGAGCCCCATGCTCCCAATTAGAAGCGAAGTGCAGGAGCTACATGGGTTCAAATCCCACTTCCACCTTTTTTCCCAGCAAGATATCTCTTAGTCAAATACCTGAAACCAAGTAATTTTTTTTTTACCAGACAGCTAGTGTATCCGAAATCACATTCTGTGGACAGATGACAAACTCGGATTTGAAATATAAATTGTAGAGGCAACTGCGCATTGACATTGTACATTTTATCCTTGCCTCAAAAGACCTAAAGTTTACTCTATGTTCATGTCTTCTCTGGTAGCTCAACGTGTTGAGCCACATGCTCCCAATTAGAAGCGAAGTGCAGGAGCTACATGGGTTCAAATCCCACTTCCACCTTTTTTCCCAGCAAGATATCTCTTAGTCAAATACCTGAAACCAAGTAATTTTTTTTTTACCAGACAGCTAGTGTATCCGAAATCACATTCTGTGGACAGATGACAAACTCGGATTTGAAATATAAATTGTAGAGGCAACTGCGCATTGACATTGTACATTTTATCCTTGCCTCAAAAGACCTAAAGTTTACCTCATATTCATGCCTTCTCTGGTAGCTCAACGTGTTGAGCCACATGCTCCCAATTAGAAGCAAAGTTCAGGAGCTACATGGGTTCAAATCTCACTTCCACCTTTTTTTCCCAGCAAGATATCTCTTAGTCAAATACCTGAAACCAAGTAATTTTTTTTTACCAGACAGCTAGTGTATCCGAAATCACATTCTGTGGACAGATGACAAACTCGGATTTGAAATATAAATTGTAGAGGCAACTGCGCATTGACATTGTACATTTTATCCTTGCCTCAAAAGACCTAAAGTTTACCCTATGTTCATATCTTCTCAGGTAGCTCAACGTGTTGAGCCACATGCTCCCAATTAGAAGCGAAGTGCAGGAGCTATGTGGGTTCAAATCCCACTTCCACCTTTTTTTCCCAGCAAGATATCTCTTAGTCAAATACCTGAAACCAAGTAATTTTTTTTTACCAGACAGCTAGTGTATCCGAAATCACATTCTGTGGACAGATGACAAACTCGGATTTGAAATATAAATTGTAGAGGCAACTGCGCATTGACATTGTACATTTTATCCTTGCCTCAAAAGACCTAAAGTTTACCCTATGTTCATATCTTCTCAGGTAGCTCAACGTGTTGAGCCACATGCTCCCAATTAGAAGCGAAGTGCAGGAGCTATGTGGGTTCAAATCCCACTTCCACCTTTTTTTCCCAGCAAGATATCTCTTAGTCAAATACCTGAAACCAAGTAATTTTTTTTTTTACCAGACAGCTAGTGAATCCGAAATCACATTCTGTGGACAGATGACAAACTCGGATTTGAAATATAAATTGTAGAGGCAACTGCGCATTGACATTGTACATTTTATCCTTGCCTCAAAAGACCTAAAGTTTACCTCATATTCATGCCTTCTCTGGTAGCTCAACGTGTTGAGCCACATGCTCCTAATTAGAAGCAAAGTTCAGGAGCTACATGGGTTCAAATCTCACTTCCACCTTTTTTTCCCAGCAAGATATCTCTTAGTCAAATACCTGAAACCAAGTAATTTTTTTTTACCAGACAGCTAGTGTATCCGAAATCACATTCTGTGGACAGATGACAAACTCGGATTTGAAATATAAATTGTAGAGGCAACTGCGCATTGACATTGTACATTTTATCCTTGCCTCAAAAGACCTAAAGTTTACCTCATATTCATGCCTTCTCTGGTAGCTCAACGTGTTGAGCCACATGCTCCTAATTAGAAGCAAAGTTCAGGAGCTACATGGGTTCAAATCTCACTTCCACCTTTTTTTCCCAGCAAGATATCTCTTAGTCAAATACCTGAAACCAAGTAATTTTTTTTTACCAGACAGCTAGTGTATCCGAAATCACATTCTGTGGACAGATGACAAACTCGGATTTGAAATATAAATTGTAGAGGCAACTGCGCATTGACATTGTACATTTTATCCTTGGCTCAAAAGACCTAAAGTTTAACTCACACTCATGTCTTCTCTGGTAGCTCAACGTGTTGAGCCAAATGCTCCCAATTAGAAGCGAAGTGCAGGAGCTACATGGGTTCAAATCCCACTTCTACCTTTTTTTCCCAGCAAGATATCTCTTAGTCAAATACCTGAAACCAAGTAATTTTTTTTTTTACCAGACAGCTAGTGTATCCGAAATCACATTCTGTGGACAGATGACAAACTCGGATTTGAAATATAAATTGTAGAGGCAACTGCGCATTGACATTGTACATTTTATCCTTGCCTCAAAAGACCTAAAGTTTACCTCATATTCATGCCTTCTCTGGTAGCTCAACGTGTTGAGCCACATGCTCCCAATTAGAAGCAAAGTTCAGGAGCTACATGGGTTCAAATCTCACTTCCACCTTTTTTTCCCAGCAAGATATCTCTTAGTCAAATACCTGAAACCAAGTAATTTTTTTTTACCAGACAGCTAGTGTATCCGAAATCACATTCTGTGGACAGATGACAAACTCGGATTCGAAATATAAATTGTAGAGGCAACTGCGCATTGACATTGTACATTTTATCCCTGCCTCAAAAGACCTAAAGTTTACCTGACTTTCATGTCTTCTCTGGTAGCTCAACGTGTTGAACAACATGCTCCCAATTAGAAGCGAAGTGCAGGAGCTACATGGGTTCAAATCCCACTTCCACCTTTTTTCCCAGCAAGATATCTCTTAGTCAAATACCTGAAACCAAGTAATTTTTTTTTTACCAGACAGCTAGTGTATCCGAAATCACATTCTGTGGACAGATGACAAACTCGGATTTGAAATATAAATTGTAGAGGCAACTGCGCATTGACATTGTACATTTTATCCTTGCCTCAAAAGACCTAAAGTTTACTCTATGTTCATGTCTTCTCTGGTAGCTCAACGTGTTGAGCCACATGCTCCCAATTAGAAGCGAAGTGCAGGAGCTACATGGGTTCAAATCCCACTTCCACCTTTTTTCCCAGCAAGATATCTCTTAGTCAAATACCTGAAACCAAGTAATTTTTTTTTTACCAGACAGCTAGTGTATCCGAAATCACATTCTGTGGACAGATGACAAACTCGGATTTGAAATATAAATTGTAGAGGCAACTGCGCATTGACATTGTACATTTTATCCTTGCCTCAAAAGACCTAAAGTTTACCTCATATTCATGCCTTCTCTGGTAGCTCAACGTGTTGAGCCACATGCTCCCAATTAGAAGCAAAGTTCAGGAGCTACATGGGTTCAAATCTCACTTCCACCTTTTTTTCCCAGCAAGATATCTCTTAGTCAAATACCTGAAACCAAGTAATTTTTTTTTACCAGACAGCTAGTGTATCCGAAATCACATTCTGTGGACAGATGACAAACTCGGATTTGAAATATAAATTGTAGAGGCAACTGCGCATTGACATTGTACATTTTATCCTTGCCTCAAAAGACCTAAAGTTTACCCTATGTTCATATCTTCTCAGGTAGCTCAACGTGTTGAGCCACATGCTCCCAATTAGAAGCGAAGTGCAGGAGCTATGTGGGTTCAAATCCCACTTCCACCTTTTTTTCCCAGCAAGATATCTCTTAGTCAAATACCTGAAACCAAGTAATTTTTTTTTACCAGACAGCTAGTGAATCCGAAATCACATTCTGTGGACAGATGACAAACTCGGATTTGAAATATAAATTGTAGAGGCAACTGCGCATTGACATTGTACATTTTATCCTTGCCTCAAAAGACCTAAAGTTTACCCTGTCTTCATGTCTTCTCTGGTAGCTCAACGTGTTGAGCCACATGCTCCCAATTAGAAGCGAAGTGCAGGAGCTACATGGGTTCAAATCCCACTTCCACCTTTTTTCCCAGCAAGATATCTCTTAGTCAAATACCTGAAACCAAGTAATTTTTTTTTTACCAGACAGCTAGTGTATCCGAAATCACATTCTGTGGACAGATGACAAACTCGGATTTGAAATATAAATTGTAGAGGCAACTGCGCATTGACATTGTACTTTTTATCCTTGGCTCAAAAGACCTAAAGTTTACCTCATATTCATGCCTTCTCTGGTAGCTCAACGTGTTGAGCCACATGCTCCCAATTAGAAGCAAAGTTCAGGAGCTACATGGGTTCAAATCTCACTTCCACCTTTTTTTCCCAGCAAGATATCTCTTAGTCAAATACCTGAAACCAAGTAATTTTTTTTTACCAGACAGCTAGTGTATCCGAAATCACATTCTGTGGACAGATGACAAACTCGGATTCGAAATATAAATTGTAGAGGCAACTGCGCATTGACATTGTACATTTTATCCCTGCCTCAAAAGACCTAAAGTTTACCTGACTTTCATGTCTTCTCTGGTAGCTCAACGTGTTGAACAACATGCTCCCAATTAGAAGCGAAGTGCAGGAGCTACATGGGTTCAAATCCCACTTCCACCTTTTTTCCCAGCAAGATATCTCTTAGTCAAATACCTGAAACCAAGTAATTTTTTTTTTACCAGACAGCTAGTGTATCCGAAATCACATTCTGTGGACAGATGACAAACTCGGATTTGAAATATAAATTGTAGAGGCAACTGCGCATTGACATTGTACATTTTATCCTTGCCTCAAAAGACCTAAAGTTTACTCTATGTTCATGTCTTCTCTGGTAGCTCAACGTGTTGAGCCACATGCTCCCAATTAGAAGCGAAGTGCAGGAGCTACATGGGTTCAAATCCCACTTCCACCTTTTTTCCCAGCAAGATATCTCTTAGTCAAATACCTGAAACCAAGTAATTTTTTTTTTACCAGACAGCTAGTGTATCCGAAATCACATTCTGTGGACAGATGACAAACTCGGATTTGAAATATAAATTGTAGAGGCAACTGCGCATTGACATTGTACATTTTATCCTTGCCTCAAAAGACCTAAAGTTTACCTCATATTCATGCCTTCTCTGGTAGCTCAACGTGTTGAGCCACATGCTCCCAATTAGAAGCAAAGTTCAGGAGCTACATGGGTTCAAATCTCACTTCCACCTTTTTTTCCCAGCAAGATATCTCTTAGTCAAATACCTGAAACCAAGTAATTTTTTTTTACCAGACAGCTAGTGTATCCGAAATCACATTCTGTGGACAGATGACAAACTCGGATTTGAAATATAAATTGTAGAGGCAACTGCGCATTGACATTGTACATTTTATCCTTGCCTCAAAAGACCTAAAGTTTACCCTATGTTCATATCTTCTCAGGTAGCTCAACGTGTTGAGCCACATGCTCCCAATTAGAAGCGAAGTGCAGGAGCTATGTGGGTTCAAATCCCACTTCCACCTTTTTTTCCCAGCAAGATATCTCTTAGTCAAATACCTGAAACCAAGTAATTTTTTTTTACCAGACAGCTAGTGAATCCGAAATCACATTCTGTGGACAGATGACAAACTCGGATTTGAAATATAAATTGTAGAGGCAACTGCGCATTGACATTGTACATTTTATCCTTGCCTCAAAAGACCTAAAGTTTACCCTGTCTTCATGTCTTCTCTGGTAGCTCAACGTGTTGAGCCACATGCTCCCAATTAGAAGCGAAGTGCAGGAGCTACATGGGTTCAAATCCCACTTCCACCTTTTTTCCCAGCAAGATATCTCTTAGTCAAATACCTGAAACCAAGTAATTTTTTTTTTTACCAGACAGCTAGTGTATCCGAAATCACATTCTGTGGACAGATGACAAACTCGGATTTGAAATATAAATTGTAGAGGCAACTGCGCATTGACATTGTACTTTTTATCCTTGGCTCAAAAGACCTAAAGTTTACCTCATATTCATGCCTTCTCTGGTAGCTCAACGTGTTGAGCCACATGCTCCCAATTAGAAGCAAAGTTCAGGAGCTACATGGGTTCAAATCTCACTTCCACCTTTTTTTCCCAGCAAGATATCTCTTAGTCAAATACCTGAAACCAAGTAATTTTTTTTTACCAGACAGCTAGTGTATCCGAAATCACATTCTGTGGACAGATGACAAACTCGGATTTGAAATATAAATTGTAGAGGCAACTGCGCATTGACATTGTACATTTTATCCTTGGCTCAAAAGACCTAAAGTTTAACTCACACTCATGTCTTCTCTGGTAGCTCAACGTGTTGAGCCAAATGCTCCCAATTAGAAGCGAAGTGCAGGAGCTACATGGGTTCAAATCCCACTTCTACCTTTTTTTCCCAGCAAGATATCTCTTAGTCAAATACCTGAAACCAAGTAATTTTTTTTTTTACCAGACAGCTAGTGTATCCGAAATCACATTCTGTGGACAGATGACAAACTCGGATTTGAAATATAAATTGTAGAGGCAACTGCGCATTGACATTGTACATTTTATCCTTGCCTCAAAAGACCTAAAGTTTACTCTATGTTCATGTCTTCTCTGGTAGCTCAACGTGTTGAGCCACATGCTCCCAATTAGAAGCGAAGTGCAGGAGCTACATGGGTTCAAATCCCACTTCCACCTTTTTTCCCAGCAAGATATCTCTTAGTCAAATACCTGAAACCAAGTAATTTTTTTTTACCAGACAGCTAGTGTATCCGAAATCACATTCTGTGGACAGATGACAAACTCGGATTTGAAATATAAATTGTAGAGGCAACTGCGCATTGACATTGTACATTTTATCCTTGCCTCAAAAGACCTAAAGTTTACCTCATATTCATGCCTTCTCTGGTAGCTCAACGTGTTGAGCCACATGCTCCCAATTAGAAGCAAAGTTCAGGAGCTACATGGGTTCAAATCTCACTTCCACCTTTTTTTCCCAGCAAGATATCTCTTAGTCAAATACCTGAAACCAAGTAATTTTTTTTTACCAGACAGCTAGTGTATCCGAAATCACATTCTGTGGACAGATGACAAACTCGGATTTGAAATATAAATTGTAGAGGCAACTGCGCATTGACATTGTACATTTTATCCTTGCCTCAAAAGACCTAAAGTTTACCCTATGTTCATATCTTCTCAGGTAGCTCAACGTGTTGAGCCACATGCTCCCAATTAGAAGCGAAGTGCAGGAGCTATGTGGGTTCAAATCCCACTTCCACCTTTTTTTCCCAGCAAGATATCTCTTAGTCAAATACCTGAAACCAAGTAATTTTTTTTTACCAGACAGCTAGTGAATCCGAAATCACATTCTGTGGACAGATGACAAACTCGGATTTGAAATATAAATTGTAGAGGCAACTGCGCATTGACATTGTACATTTTATCCTTGCCTCAAAAGACCTAAAGTTTACCCTGTCTTCATGTCTTCTCTGGTAGCTCAACGTGTTGAGCCACATGCTCCCAATTAGAAGCGAAGTGCAGGAGCTATGTGGGTTCAAATCCCACTTCCACCTTTTTTTCCCAGCAAGATATCTCTTAGTCAAATACCTGAAACCAAGTAATTTTTTTTTACCAGACAGCTAGTGAATCCGAAATCACATTCTGTGGACAGATGACAAACTCGGATTTGAAATATAAATTGTAGAGGCAACTGCGCATTGACATTGTACATTTTATCCTTGCCTCAAAAGACCTACAGTTTACCTCATATTCATGCCTTCTCTGGTAGCTCAACGTGTTGAGCCACATGCTCCCAATTAGAAGCAAAGTTCAGGAGCTACATGGGTTCAAATCTCACTTCCACCTTTTTTTCCCAGCAAGATATCTCTTAGTCAAATACCTGAAACCAAGTAATTTTTTTTTACCAGACAGCTAGTGAATCCGAAATCACATTCTGTGGACAGATGACAAACTCGGATTTGAAATATAAATTGTAGAGGCAACTGCGCATTGACATTGTACATTTTATCCTTGCCTCAAAAGACCTAAAGTTTACCCTGTCTTCATGTCTTCTCTGGTAGCTCAACGTGTTGAGCCACATGCTCCCAATTAGAAGCGAAGTGCAGGAGCTACATGGGTTAAATTCCCACTTCCACCTTTTTTCCCAGCAAGATATCTCTTAGTCAAATACCTGAAACCAAGTAATTTTTTTTTTTTACCAGACAGCTAGTGTATCCGAAATCACATTCTGTGGACAGATGACAAACTCGGATTTGAAATATAAATTGTAGAGGCAACTGCGCATTGACATTGTACATTTTATCCTTGCCTCAAAAGACCTAAAGTTTACCTCATATTCATGCCTTCTCTGGTAGCTCAACGTGTTGAGCCACATGCTCCTAATTAGAAGCAAAGTTCAGGAGCTACATGGGTTCAAATCTCACTTCCACCTTTTTTTCCCAGCAAGATATCTCTTAGTCAAATACCTGAAACCAAGTAATTTTTTTTTACCAGACAGCTAGTGTATCCGAAATCACATTCTGTGGACAGATGACAAACTCGGATTTGAAATATAAATTGTAGAGGCAACTGCGCATTGACATTGTACATTTTATCCTTGGCTCAAAAGACCTAAAGTTTAACTCACACTCATGTCTTCTCTGGTAGCTCAACGTGTTGAGCCAAATGCTCCCAATTAGAAGCGAAGTGCAGGAGCTACATGGGTTCAAATCCCACTTCTACCTTTTTTTCCCAGCAAGATATCTCTTAGTCAAATACCTGAAACCAAGTAATTTTTTTTTTTACCAGACAGCTAGTGTATCCGAAATCACATTCTGTGGACAGATGACAAACTCGGATTTGAAATATAAATTGTAGAGGCAACTGCGCATTGACATTGTACATTTTATCCTTGCCTCAAAAGACCTAAAGTTTACTCTATGTTCATGTCTTCTCTGGTAGCTCAACGTGTTGAGCCACATGCTCCCAATTAGAAGCGAAGTGCAGGAGCTACATGGGTTCAAATCCCACTTCCACCTTTTTTCCCAGCAAGATATCTTAGTCAAATACCTGAAACCAAGTAATTTTTTTTTACCAGACAGCTAGTGTATCCGAAATCACATTCTGTGGACAGATGACAAACTCGGATTTGAAATATAAATTGTAGAGGCAACTGCGCATTGACATTGTACATTTTATCCTTGCCTCAAAAGACCTAAAGTTTACCTCATATTCATGCCTTCTCTGGTAGCTCAACGTGTTGAGCCACATGCTCCCAATTAGAAGCAAAGTTCAGGAGCTACATGGGTTCAAATCTCACTTCCACCTTTTTTTCCCAGCAAGATATCTCTTAGTCAAATACCTGAAACCAAGTAATTTTTTTTTACCAGACAGCTAGTGTATCCGAAATCACATTCTGTGGACAGATGACAAACTCGGATTTGAAATATAAATTGTAGAGGCAACTGCGCATTGACATTGTACATTTTATCCTTGCCTCAAAAGACCTAAAGTTTACCCTATGTTCATATCTTCTCAGGTAGCTCAACGTGTTGAGCCACATGCTCCCAATTAGAAGCGAAGTGCAGGAGCTATGTGGGTTCAAATCCCACTTCCACCTTTTTTTCCCAGCAAGATATCTCTTAGTCAAATACCTGAAACCAAGTAATTTTTTTTTACCAGACAGCTAGTGAATCCGAAATCACATTCTGTGGACAGATGACAAACTCGGATTTGAAATATAAATTGTAGAGGCAACTGCGCATTGACATTGTACATTTTATCCTTGCCTCAAAAGACCTAAAGTTTACCCTGTCTTCATGTCTTCTCTGGTAGCTCAACGTGTTGAGCCACATGCTCCCAATTAGAAGCGAAGTGCAGGAGCTATGTGGGTTCAAATCCCACTTCCACCTTTTTTTCCCAGCAAGATATCTCTTAGTCAAATACCTGAAACCAAGTAATTTTTTTTTACCAGACAGCTAGTGAATCCGAAATCACATTCTGTGGACAGATGACAAACTCGGATTTGAAATATAAATTGTAGAGGCAACTGCGCATTGACATTGTACATTTTATCCTTGCCTCAAAAGACCTAAAGTTTACCTCATATTCATGCCTTCTCTGGTAGCTCAACGTGTTGAGCCACATGCTCCCAATTAGAAGCAAAGTTCAGGAGCTACATGGGTTCAAATCTCACTTCCACCTTTTTTTCCCAGCAAGATATCTCTTAGTCAAATACCTGAAACCAAGTAATTTTTTTTTACCAGACAGCTAGTGTATCCGAAATCACATTCTGTGGACAGATGACAAACTCGGATTTGAAATATAAATTGTAGAGGCAACTGCGCATTGACATTGTACATTTTATCCTTGCCTCAAAAGACCTAAAGTTTACCCTATGTTCATATCTTCTCAGGTAGCTCAACGTGTTGAGCCACATGCTCCCAATTAGAAGCGAAGTGCAGGAGCTATGTGGGTTCAAATCCCACTTCCACCTTTTTTTCCCAGCAAGATATCTCTTAGTCAAATACCTGAAACCAAGTAATTTTTTTTTACCAGACAGCTAGTGAATCCGAAATCACATTCTGTGGACAGATGACAAACTCGGATTTGAAATATAAATTGTAGAGGCAACTGCGCATTGACATTGTACATTTTATCCTTGCCTCAAAAGACCTAAAGTTTACCCTGTCTTCATGTCTTCTCTGGTAGCTCAACGTGTTGAGCCACATGCTCCCAATTAGAAGCGAAGTGCAGGAGCTACATGGGTTCAAATCCCACTTCCACCTTTTTTCCCAGCAAGATATCTCTTAGTCAAATACCTGAAACCAAGTAATTTTTTTTTTTTACCAGACAGCTAGTGTATCCGAAATCACATTCTGTGGACAGATGACAAACTCGGATTTGAAATATAAATTGTAGAGGCAACTGCGCATTGACATTGTACATTTTATCCTTGCCTCAAAAGACCTAAAGTTTACCTCATATTCATGCCTTCTCTGGTAGCTCAACGTGTTGAGCCACATGCTCCTAATTAGAAGCAAAGTTCAGGAGCTACATGGGTTCAAATCTCACTTCCACCTTTTTTTCCCAGCAAGATATCTCTTAGTCAAATACCTGAAACCAAGTAATTTTTTTTTACCAGACAGCTAGTGTATCCGAAATCACATTCTGTGGACAGATGACAAACTCGGATTTGAAATATAAATTGTAGAGGCAACTGCGCATTGACATTGTACATTTTATCCTTGGCTCAAAAGACCTAAAGTTTAACTCACACTCATGTCTTCTCTGGTAGCTCAACGTGTTGAGCCAAATGCTCCCAATTAGAAGCGAAGTGCAGGAGCTACATGGGTTCAAATCCCACTTCTACCTTTTTTTCCCAGCAAGATATCTCTTAGTCAAATACCTGAAACCAAGTAATTTTTTTTTTTACCAGACAGCTAGTGTATCCGAAATCACATTCTGTGGACAGATGACAAACTCGGATTTGAAATATAAATTGTAGAGGCAACTGCGCATTGACATTGTACATTTTATCCTTGCCTCAAAAGACCTAAAGTTTACCTCATATTCATGCCTTCTCTGGTAGCTCAACGTGTTGAGCCACATGCTCCCAATTAGAAGCAAAGTTCAGGAGCTACATGGGTTCAAATCTCACTTCCACCTTTTTTTCCCAGCAAGATATCTCTTAGTCAAATACCTGAAACCAAGTAATTTTTTTTTACCAGACAGCTAGTGTATCCGAAATCACATTCTGTGGACAGATGACAAACTCGGATTCGAAATATAAATTGTAGAGGCAACTGCGCATTGACATTGTACATTTTATCCCTGCCTCAAAAGACCTAAAGTTTACCTGACTTTCATGTCTTCTCTGGTAGCTCAACGTGTTGAGCAACATGCTCCCAATTAGAAGCGAAGTGCAGGAGCTACATGGGTTCAAATCCCACTTCCACCTTTTTTCCCAGCAAGATATCTCTTAGTCAAATACCTGAAACCAAGTAATTTTTTTTTTACCAGACAGCTAGTGTATCCGAAATCACATTCTGTGGACAGATGACAAACTCGGATTTGAAATATAAATTGTAGAGGCAACTGCGCATTGACATTGTACATTTTATCCTTGCCTCAAAAGACCTAAAGTTTACTCTATGTTCATGTCTTCTCTGGTAGCTCAACGTGTTGAGCCACATGCTCCCAATTAGAAGCGAAGTGCAGGAGCTACATGGGTTCAAATCCCACTTCCACCTTTTTTCCCAGCAAGATATCTCTTAGTCAAATACCTGAAACCAAGTAATTTTTTTTTTACCAGACAGCTAGTGTATCCGAAATCACATTCTGTGGACAGATGACAAACTCGGATTTGAAATATAAATTGTAGAGGCAACTGCGCATTGACATTGTACATTTTATCCTTGCCTCAAAAGACCTAAAGTTTACCTCATATTCATGCCTTCTCTGGTAGCTCAACGTGTTGAGCCACATGCTCCCAATTAGAAGCAAAGTTCAGGAGCTACATGGGTTCAAATCTCACTTCCACCTTTTTTTCCCAGCAAGATATCTCTTAGTCAAATACCTGAAACCAAGTAATTTTTTTTTACCAGACAGCTAGTGTATCCGAAATCACATTCTGTGGACAGATGACAAACTCGGATTTGAAATATAAATTGTAGAGGCAACTGCGCATTGACATTGTACATTTTATCCTTGCCTCAAAAGACCTAAAGTTTACCCTATGTTCATATCTTCTCAGGTAGCTCAACGTGTTGAGCCACATGCTCCCAATTAGAAGCGAAGTGCAGGAGCTATGTGGGTTCAAATCCCACTTCCACCTTTTTTTCCCAGCAAGATATCTCTTAGTCAAATACCTGAAACCAAGTAATTTTTTTTTACCAGACAGCTAGTGAATCCGAAATCACATTCTGTGGACAGATGACAAACTCGGATTTGAAATATAAATTGTAGAGGCAACTGCGCATTGACATTGTACATTTTATCCTTGCCTCAAAAGACCTAAAGTTTACCCTGTCTTCATGTCTTCTCTGGTAGCTCAACGTGTTGAGCCACATGCTCCCAATTAGAAGCGAAGTGCAGGAGCTACATGGGTTCAAATCCCACTTCCACCTTTTTTCCCAGCAAGATATCTCTTAGTCAAATACCTGAAACCAAGTAATTTTTTTTTTTACCAGACAGCTAGTGTATCCGAAATCACATTCTGTGGACAGATGACAAACTCGGATTTGAAATATAAATTGTAGAGGCAACTGCGCATTGACATTGTACTTTTTATCCTTGGCTCAAAAGACCTAAAGTTTACCTCATATTCATGCCTTCTCTGGTAGCTCAACGTGTTGAGCCACATGCTCCCAATTAGAAGCAAAGTTCAGGAGCTACATGGGTTCAAATCTCACTTCCACCTTTTTTTCCCAGCAAGATATCTCTTAGTCAAATACCTGAAACCAAGTAATTTTTTTTTACCAGACAGCTAGTGTATCCGAAATCACATTCTGTGGACAGATGACAAACTCGGATTTGAAATATAAATTGTAGAGGCAACTGCGCATTGACATTGTACATTTTATCCTTGGCTCAAAAGACCTAAAGTTTAACTCACACTCATGTCTTCTCTGGTAGCTCAACGTGTTGAGCCAAATGCTCCCAATTAGAAGCGAAGTGCAGGAGCTACATGGGTTCAAATCCCACTTCTACCTTTTTTTCCCAGCAAGATATCTCTTAGTCAAATACCTGAAACCAAGTAATTTTTTTTTTTACCAGACAGCTAGTGTATCCGAAATCACATTCTGTGGACAGATGACAAACTCGGATTTGAAATATAAATTGTAGAGGCAACTGCGCATTGACATTGTACATTTTATCCTTGCCTCAAAAGACCTAAAGTTTACTCTATGTTCATGTCTTCTCTGGTAGCTCAACGTGTTGAGCCACATGCTCCCAATTAGAAGCGAAGTGCAGGAGCTACATGGGTTCAAATCCCACTTCCACCTTTTTTCCCAGCAAGATATCTCTTAGTCAAATACCTGAAACCAAGTAATTTTTTTTTTACCAGACAGCAAGTGTATCCGAAATCACATTCTGTGGACAGATGACAAACTCGGATTTGAAATATAAATTGTAGAGGCAACTGCGCATTGACATTGTACATTCTATCCTTGCCTCAAAAGACCTAAAGTTTACCTCATATTCATGCCTTCTCAGGTAGCTCAACGTGTTGAGCCACATGCTCCCAATTAGAAGCGAAGTGCAGGAGCTATGTGGGTTCAAATCCCACTTCCACCTTTTTTTCCCAGCAAGATATCTCTTAGTCAAATACCTGAAACCAAGTAATTTTTTTTTACCAGACAGCTAGTGTATCCGAAATCACATTCTGTGGACAGATGACAAACTCGGATTCGAAATATAAATTGTAGAGGCAACTGCGCATTGACATTGTACATTTTATCCCTGCCTCAAAAGACCTAAAGTTTACCTGACTTTCATGTCTTCTCTGGTAGCTCAACGTGTTGAACAACATGCTCCCAATTAGAAGCGAAGTGCAGGAGCTACATGGGTTCAAATCCCACTTCCACCTTTTTTCCCAGCAAGATATCTCTTAGTCAAATACCTGAAACCAAGTAATTTTTTTTTTTACCAGACAGCTAGTGTATCCGAAATCACATTCTGTGGACAGATGACAAACTCGGATTTGAAATATAAATTGTAGAGGCAACTGCGCATTGACATTGTACATTTTATCCTTGGCTCAAAAGACCTAAAGTTTAACTCACACTCATGTCTTCTCTGGTAGCTCAACGTGTTGAGCCAAATGCTCCCAATTAGAAGCGAAGTGCAGGAGCTACATGGGTTCAAATCCCACTTCTACCTTTTTTTCCCAGCAAGATATCTCTTAGTCAAATACCTGAAACCAAGTAATTTTTTTTTACCAGACAGCTAGTGTATCCGAAATCACATTTTGTGGACAGATGACAAACTCGGATTTGAAATATAAATTGTAGAGGCAACTGCGCATTGACATTGTACATTTTATCCTTGCCTCAAAAGACCTAAAGTTTACTCTATGTTCATGTCTTCTCTGGTAGCTCAACGTGTTGAGCCACATGCTCCCAATTAGAAGCGAAGTGCAGGAGCTACATGGGTTCAAATCCCACTTCCACCTTTTTTTCCCAGCAAGATATCTCTTAGTCAAATACCTGAAACCAAGTAATTTTTTTTTTACCAGACAGCTAGTGTATCCGAAATCACATTCTGTGGACAGATGACAAACTCGGATTTGAAATATAAATTGTAGAGGCAACTGCGCATTGACATTGTACATTTTATCCTTGCCTCAAAAGACCTAAAGTTTACCTCATATTCATGCCTTCTCTGGTAGCTCAACGTGTTGAGCCACATGCTCCCAATTAGAAGCAAAGTTCAGGAGCTACATGGGTTCAAATCTCACTTCCACCTTTTTTTCCCAGCAAGATATCTCTTAGTCAAATACCTGAAACCAAGTAATTTTTTTTTACCAGACAGCTAGTGTATCCGAAATCACATTCTGTGGACAGATGACAAACTCGGATTTGAAATATAAATTGTAGAGGCAACTGCGCATTGACATTGTACATTTTATCCTTGCCTCAAAAGACCTAAAGTTTACCCTATGTTCATATCTTCTCAGGTAGCTCAACGTGTTGAGCCACATGCTCCCAATTAGAAGCGAAGTGCAGGAGCTATGTGGGTTCAAATCCCACTTCCACCTTTTTTTCCCAGCAAGATATCTCTTAGTCAAATACCTGAAACCAAGTAATTTTTTTTTACCAGACAGCTAGTGTATCCGAAATCACATTCTGTGGACAGATGACAAACTCGGATTTGAAATATAAATTGTAGAGGCAACTGCGCATTGACATTGTACATTTTATCCTTGCCTCAAAAGACCTAAAGTTTACCCTATGTTCATATCTTCTCAGGTAGCTCAACGTGTTGAGCCACATGCTCCCAATTAGAAGCGAAGTGCAGGAGCTATGTGGGTTCAAATCCCACTTCCACCTTTTTTTCCCAGCAAGATATCTCTTAGTCAAATACCTGAAACCAAGTAATTTTTTTTTACCAGACAGCTAGTGAATCCGAAATCACATTCTGTGGACAGATGACAAACTCGGATTTGAAATATAAATTGTAGAGGCAACTGCGCATTGACATTGTACATTTTATCCTTGCCTCAAAAGACCTAAAGTTTACCCTGTCTTCATGTCTTCTCTGGTAGCTCAACGTGTTGAGCCACATGCTCCCAATTAGAAGCGAAGTGCAGGAGCTACATGGGTTCAAATCCCACTTCCACCTTTTTTCCCAGCAAGATATCTCTTAGTCAAATACCTGAAACCAAGTAATTTTTTTTTTTACCAGACAGCTAGTGTATCCGAAATCACATTCTGTGGACAGATGACAAACTCGGATTTGAAATATAAATTGTAGAGGCAACTGCGCATTGACATTGTACTTTTTATCCTTGGCTCAAAAGACCTAAAGTTTACCTCATATTCATGCCTTCTCTGGTAGCTCAACGTGTTGAGCCACATGCTCCCAATTAGAAGCAAAGTTCAGGAGCTACATGGGTTCAAATCTCACTTCCACCTTTTTTTCCCAGCAAGATATCTCTTAGTCAAATACCTGAAACCAAGTAATTTTTTTTTACCAGACAGCTAGTGTATCCGAAATCACATTCTGTGGACAGATGACAAACTCGGATTTGAAATATAAATTGTAGAGGCAACTGCGCATTGACATTGTACATTTTATCCTTGGCTCAAAAGACCTAAAGTTTAACTCACACTCATGTCTTCTCTGGTAGCTCAACGTGTTGAGCCAAATGCTCCCAATTAGAAGCGAAGTGCAGGAGCTACATGGGTTCAAATCCCACTTCTACCTTTTTTTCCCAGCAAGATATCTCTTAGTCAAATACCTGAAACCAAGTAATTTTTTTTTTTACCAGACAGCTAGTGTATCCGAAATCACATTCTGTGGACAGATGACAAACTCGGATTTGAAATATAAATTGTAGAGGCAACTGCGCATTGACATTGTACATTTTATCCTTGCCTCAAAAGACCTAAAGTTTACTCTATGTTCATGTCTTCTCTGGTAGCTCAACGTGTTGAGCCACATGCTCCCAATTAGAAGCGAAGTGCAGGAGCTACATGGGTTCAAATCCCACTTCCACCTTTTTTCCCAGCAAGATATCTCTTAGTCAAATACCTGAAACCAAGTAATTTTTTTTTTACCAGACAGCAAGTGTATCCGAAATCACATTCTGTGGACAGATGACAAACTCGGATTTGAAATATAAATTGTAGAGGCAACTGCGCATTGACATTGTACATTCTATCCTTGCCTCAAAAGACCTAAAGTTTACCTCATATTCATGCCTTCTCAGGTAGCTCAACGTGTTGAGCCACATGCTCCCAATTAGAAGCGAAGTGCAGGAGCTATGTGGGTTCAAATCCCACTTCCACCTTTTTTTCCCAGCAAGATATCTCTTAGTCAAATACCTGAAACCAAGTAATTTTTTTTTACCAGACAGCTAGTGTATCCGAAATCACATTCTGTGGACAGATGACAAACTCGGATTCGAAATATAAATTGTAGAGGCAACTGCGCATTGACATTGTACATTTTATCCCTGCCTCAAAAGACCTAAAGTTTACCTGACTTTCATGTCTTCTCTGGTAGCTCAACGTGTTGAACAACATGCTCCCAATTAGAAGCGAAGTGCAGGAGCTACATGGGTTCAAATCCCACTTCCACCTTTTTTCCCAGCAAGATATCTCTTAGTCAAATACCTGAAACCAAGTAATTTTTTTTTTTACCAGACAGCTAGTGTATCCGAAATCACATTCTGTGGACAGATGACAAACTCGGATTTGAAATATAAATTGTAGAGGCAACTGCGCATTGACATTGTACATTTTATCCTTGGCTCAAAAGACCTAAAGTTTAACTCACACTCATGTCTTCTCTGGTAGCTCAACGTGTTGAGCCAAATGCTCCCAATTAGAAGCGAAGTGCAGGAGCTACATGGGTTCAAATCCCACTTCTACCTTTTTTTCCCAGCAAGATATCTCTTAGTCAAATACCTGAAACCAAGTAATTTTTTTTTACCAGACAGCTAGTGTATCCGAAATCACATTTTGTGGACAGATGACAAACTCGGATTTGAAATATAAATTGTAGAGGCAACTGCGCATTGACATTGTACATTTTATCCTTGCCTCAAAAGACCTAAAGTTTACTCTATGTTCATGTCTTCTCTGGTAGCTCAACGTGTTGAGCCACATGCTCCCAATTAGAAGCGAAGTGCAGGAGCTACATGGGTTCAAATCCCACTTCCACCTTTTTTTCCCAGCAAGATATCTCTTAGTCAAATACCTGAAACCAAGTAATTTTTTTTTTACCAGACAGCTAGTGTATCCGAAATCACATTCTGTGGACAGATGACAAACTCGGATTTGAAATATAAATTGTAGAGGCAACTGCGCATTGACATTGTACATTTTATCCTTGCCTCAAAAGACCTAAAGTTTACCTCATATTCATGCCTTCTCTGGTAGCTCAACGTGTTGAGCCACATGCTCCCAATTAGAAGCAAAGTTCAGGAGCTACATGGGTTCAAATCTCACTTCCACCTTTTTTTCCCAGCAAGATATCTCTTAGTCAAATACCTGAAACCAAGTAATTTTTTTTTACCAGACAGCTAGTGTATCCGAAATCACATTCTGTGGACAGATGACAAACTCGGATTTGAAATATAAATTGTAGAGGCAACTGCGCATTGACATTGTACATTTTATCCTTGCCTCAAAAGACCTAAAGTTTACCCTATGTTCATATCTTCTCAGGTAGCTCAACGTGTTGAGCCACATGCTCCCAATTAGAAGCGAAGTGCAGGAGCTATGTGGGTTCAAATCCCACTTCCACCTTTTTTTCCCAGCAAGATATCTCTTAGTCAAATACCTGAAACCAAGTAATTTTTTTTTACCAGACAGCTAGTGTATCCGAAATCACATTCTGTGGACAGATGACAAACTCGGATTTGAAATATAAATTGTAGAGGCAACTGCGCATTGACATTGTACATTTTATCCTTGCCTCAAAAGACCTAAAGTTTACCCTATGTTCATATCTTCTCAGGTAGCTCAACGTGTTGAGCCACATGCTCCCAATTAGAAGCGAAGTGCAGGAGCTATGTGGGTTCAAATCCCACTTCCACCTTTTTTTCCCAGCAAGATATCTCTTAGTCAAATACCTGAAACCAAGTAATTTTTTTTTTACCAGACAGCTAGTGAATCCGAAATCACATTCTGTGGACAGATGACAAACTCGGATTTGAAATATAAATTGTAGAGGCAACTGCGCATTGACATTGTACATTTTATCCTTGCCTCAAAAGACCTAAAGTTTACCTCATATTCATGCCTTCTCTGGTAGCTCAACGTGTTGAGCCACATGCTCCCAATTAGAAGCAAAGTTCAGGAGCTACATGGGTTCAAATCTCACTTCCACCTTTTTTCCCAGCAAGATATCTCTTAGTCAAATACCTGAAACCAAGTAATTTTTTTTTACCAGACAGCTAGTGTATCCGAAATCACATTCTGTGGACAGATGACAAACTCGGATTTGAAATATAAATTGTAGAGGCAACTGCGCATTGACATTGTACATTTTATCCTTGCCTCAAAAGACCTAAAGTTTACCCTATGTTCATATCTTCTCAGGTAGCTCAACGTGTTGAGCCACATGCTCCCAATTAGAAGCGAAGTGCAGGAGCTATGTGGGTTCAAATCCCACTTCCACCTTTTTTTCCCAGCAAGATATCTCTTAGTCAAATACCTGAAACCAAGTAATTTTTTTTTACCAGACAGCTAGTGAATCCGAAATCACATTCTGTGGACAGATGACAAACTCGGATTTGAAATATAAATTGTAGAGGCAACTGCGCATTGACATTGTACATTTTATCCTTGCCTCAAAAGACCTAAAGTTTACCCTGTCTTCATGTCTTCTCTGGTAGCTCAACGTGTTGAGCCACATGCTCCCAATTAGAAGCGAAGTGCAGGAGCTACATGGGTTCAAATCCCACTTCCACCTTTTTTCCCAGCAAGATATCTCTTAGTCAAATACCTGAAACCAAGTAATTTTTTTTTTTTACCAGACAGCTAGTGTATCCGAAATCACATTCTGTGGACAGATGACAAACTCGGATTTGAAATATAAATTGTAGAGGCAACTGCGCATTGACATTGTACATTTTATCCTTGCCTCAAAAGACCTAAAGTTTACCTCATATTCATGCCTTCTCTGGTAGCTCAACGTGTTGAGCCACATGCTCCTAATTAGAAGCAAAGTTCAGGAGCTACATGGGTTCAAATCTCACTTCCACCTTTTTTTCCCAGCAAGATATCTCTTAGTCAAATACCTGAAACCAAGTAATTTTTTTTTACCAGACAGCTAGTGTATCCGAAATCACATTCTGTGGACAGATGACAAACTCGGATTCGAAATATAAATTGTAGAGGCAACTGCGCATTGACATTGTACATTTTATCCCTGCCTCAAAAGACCTAAAGTTTACCTGACTTTCATGTCTTCTCTGGTAGCTCAACGTGTTGAGCAACATGCTCCCAATTAGAAGCGAAGTGCAGGAGCTACATGGGTTCAAATCCCACTTCCACCTTTTTTCCCAGCAAGATATCTCTTAGTCAAATACCTGAAACCAAGTAATTTTTTTTTTACCAGACAGCTAGTGTATCCGAAATCACATTCTGTGGACAGATGACAAACTCGGATTTGAAATATAAATTGTAGAGGCAACTGCGCATTGACATTGTACATTTTATCCTTGCCTCAAAAGACCTAAAGTTTACTCTATGTTCATGTCTTCTCTGGTAGCTCAACGTGTTGAGCCCCATGCTCCCAATTAGAAGCGAAGTGCAGGAGCTACATGGGTTCAAATCCCACTTCCACCTTTTTTCCCAGCAAGATATCTCTTAGTCAAATACCTGAAACCAAGTAATTTTTTTTTTACCAGACAGCTAGTGTATCCGAAATCACATTCTGTGGACAGATGACAAACTCGGATTTGAAATATAAATTGTAGAGGAAACTGCGCATTGACATTGTACATTTTATCCTTGCCTCAAAAGACCTAAAGTTTACCTCATATTCATGCCTTCTCTGGTAGCTCAACGTGTTGAGCCACATGCTCCCAATTAGAAGCAAAGTTCAGGAGCTACATGGGTTCAAATCTCACTTCCACCTTTTTTTCCCAGCAAGATATCTCTTAGTCAAATACCTGAAACCAAGTAATTTTTTTTTACCAGACAGCTAGTGTATCCGAAATCACATTCTGTGGACAGATGACAAACTCGGATTTGAAATATAAATTGTAGAGGCAACTGCGCATTGACATTGTACATTTTATCCTTGCCTCAAAAGACCTAAAGTTTACCCTATGTTCATATCTTCTCAGGTAGCTCAACGTGTTGAGCCACATGCTCCCAATTAGAAGCGAAGTGCAGGAGCTATGTGGGTTCAAATCCCACTTCCACCTTTTTTTCCCAGCAAGATATCTCTTAGTCAAATACCTGAAACCAAGTAATTTTTTTTTACCAGACAGCTAGTGAATCCGAAATCACATTCTGTGGACAGATGACAAACTCGGATTTGAAATATAAATTGTAGAGGCAACTGCGCATTGACATTGTACATTTTATCCTTGCCTCAAAAGACCTAAAGTTTACCCTGTCTTCATGTCTTCTCTGGTAGCTCAACGTGTTGAGCCACATGCTCCCAATTAGAAGCGAAGTGCAGGAGCTACATGGGTTCAAATCCCACTTCCACCTTTTTTCCCAGCAAGATATCTCTTAGTCAAATACCTGAAACCAAGTAATTTTTTTTTTTACCAGACAGCTAGTGTATCCGAAATCACATTCTGTGGACAGATGACAAACTCGGATTTGAAATATAAATTGTAGAGGCAACTGCGCATTGACATTGTACTTTTTATCCTTGGCTCAAAAGACCTAAAGTTTACCTCATATTCATGCCTTCTCTGGTAGCTCAACGTGTTGAGCCACATGCTCCCAATTAGAAGCAAAGTTCAGGAGCTACATGGGTTCAAATCTCACTTCCACCTTTTTTTCCCAGCAAGATATCTCTTAGTCAAATACCTGAAACCAAGTAATTTTTTTTTACCAGACAGCTAGTGTATCCGAAATCACATTCTGTGGACAGATGACAAACTCGGATTTGAAATATAAATTGTAGAGGCAACTGCGCATTGACATTGTACATTTTATCCTTGGCTCAAAAGACCTAAAGTTTAACTCACACTCATGTCTTCTCTGGTAGCTCAACGTGTTGAGCCAAATGCTCCCAATTAGAAGCGAAGTGCAGGAGCTACATGGGTTCAAATCCCACTTCTACCTTTTTTTCCCAGCAAGATATCTCTTAGTCAAATACCTGAAACCAAGTAATTTTTTTTTTTACCAGACAGCTAGTGTATCCGAAATCACATTCTGTGGACAGATGACAAACTCGGATTTGAAATATAAATTGTAGAGGCAACTGCGCATTGACATTGTACATTTTATCCTTGCCTCAAAAGACCTAAAGTTTACTCTATGTTCATGCCTTCTCTGGTAGCTCAACGTGTTGAGCCACATGCTCCCAATTAGAAGCAAAGTTCAGGAGCTACATGGGTTCAAATCTCACTTCCACCTTTTTTTCCCAGCAAGATATCTCTTAGTCAAATACCTGAAACCAAGTAATTTTTTTTTACCAGACAGCTAGTGTATCCGAAATCACATTCTGTGGACAGATGACAAACTCGGATTCGAAATATAAATTGTAGAGGCAACTGCGCATTGACATTGTACATTTTATCCCTGCCTCAAAAGACCTAAAGTTTACCTGACTTTCATGTCTTCTCTGGTAGCTCAACGTGTTGAACAACATGCTCCCAATTAGAAGCGAAGTGCAGGAGCTACATGGGTTCAAATCCCACTTCCACCTTTTTTCCCAGCAAGATATCTCTTAGTCAAATACCTGAAACCAAGTAATTTTTTTTTTTACCAGACAGCTAGTGTATCCGAAATCACATTCTGTGGACAGATGACAAACTCGGATTTGAAATATAAATTGTAGAGGCAACTGCGCATTGACATTGTACATTTTATCCTTGGCTCAAAAGACCTAAAGTTTAACTCACACTCATGTCTTCTCTGGTAGCTCAACGTGTTGAGCCAAATGCTCCCAATTAGAAGCGAAGTGCAGGAGCTACATGGGTTCAAATCCCACTTCTACCTTTTTTTCCCAGCAAGATATCTCTTAGTCAAATACCTGAAACCAAGTAATTTTTTTTTACCAGACAGCTAGTGTATCCGAAATCACATTTTGTGGACAGATGACAAACTCGGATTTGAAATATAAATTGTAGAGGCAACTGCGCATTGACATTGTACATTTTATCCTTGCCTCAAAAGACCTAAAGTTTACTCTATGTTCATGTCTTCTCTGGTAGCTCAACGTGTTGAGCCACATGCTCCCAATTAGAAGCGAAGTGCAGGAGCTACATGGGTTCAAATCCCACTTCCACCTTTTTTCCCAGCAAGATATCTCTTAGTCAAATACCTGAAACCAAGTAATTTTTTTTTACCAGACAGCTAGTGTATCCGAAATCACATTCTGTGGACAGATGACAAACTCGGATTTGAAATATAAATTGTAGAGGCAACTGCGCATTGACATTGTACATTTTATCCTTGCCTCAAAAGACCTAAAGTTTACCTCATATTCATGCCTTCTCTGGTAGCTCAACGTGTTGAGCCACATGCTCCCAATTAGAAGCAAAGTTCAGGAGCTACATGGGTTCAAATCTCACTTCCACCTTTTTTCCCAGCAAGATATCTCTTAGTCAAATACCTGAAACCAAGTAATTTTTTTTTACCAGACAGCTAGTGTATCCGAAATCACATTCTGTGGACAGATGACAAACTCGGATTTGAAATATAAATTGTAGAGGCAACTGCGCATTGACATTGTACATTTTATCCTTGCCTCAAAAGACCTAAAGTTTACCCTATGTTCATATCTTCTCAGGTAGCTCAACGTGTTGAGCCACATGCTCCCAATTAGAAGCGAAGTGCAGGAGCTATGTGGGTTCAAATCCCACTTCCACCTTTTTTTCCCAGCAAGATATCTCTTAGTCAAATACCTGAAACCAAGTAATTTTTTTTTACCAGACAGCTAGTGAATCCGAAATCACATTCTGTGGACAGATGACAAACTCGGATTTGAAATATAAATTGTAGAGGCAACTGCGCATTGACATTGTACATTTTATCCTTGCCTCAAAAGACCTAAAGTTTACCCTGTCTTCATGTCTTCTCTGGTAGCTCAACGTGTTGAGCCACATGCTCCCAATTAGAAGCGAAGTGCAGGAGCTACATGGGTTCAAATCCCACTTCCACCTTTTTTCCCAGCAAGATATCTCTTAGTCAAATACCTGAAACCAAGTAATTTTTTTTTTTTACCAGACAGCTAGTGTATCCGAAATCACATTCTGTGGACAGATGACAAACTCGGATTTGAAATATAAATTGTAGAGGCAACTGCGCATTGACATTGTACATTTTATCCTTGCCTCAAAAGACCTAAAGTTTACCTCATATTCATGCCTTCTCTGGTAGCTCAACGTGTTGAACAACATGCTCCCAATTAGAAGCGAAGTGCAGGAGCTACATGGGTTCAAATCCCACTTCCACCTTTTTTCCCAGCAAGATATCTCTTAGTCAAATACCTGAAACCAAGTAATTTTTTTTTTACCAGACAGCTAGTGTATCCGAAATCACATTCTGTGGACAGATGACAAACTCGGATTTGAAATATAAATTGTAGAGGCAACTGCGCATTGACATTGTACATTTTATCCTTGGCTCAAAAGACCTAAAGTTTAACTCACACTCATGTCTTCTCTGGTAGCTCAACGTGTTGAGCCAAATGCTCCCAATTAGAAGCGAAGTGCAGGAGCTACATGGGTTCAAATCCCACTTCTACCTTTTTTTCCCAGCAAGATATCTCTTAGTCAAATACCTGAAACCAAGTAATTTTTTTTTTACCAGACAGCTAGTGTATCCGAAATCACATTCTGTGGACAGATGACAAACTCGGATTTGAAATATAAATTGTAGAGGCAACTGCGCATTGACATTGTACATTTTATCCTTGCCTCAAAAGACCTAAAGTTTACTCTATGTTCATGTCTTCTCTGGTAGCTCAACGTGTTGAGCCACATGCTCCCAATTAGAAGCGAAGTGCAGGAGCTACATGGGTTCAAATCCTACTTCCACCTTTTTTTCCCAGCAAGATATCTCTTAGTCAAATACCTGAAACCAAGTAATTTTTTTTTTACCAGACAGCTAGTGAATCCGAAATCACATTCTGTGGACAGATGACAAACTCGGATTTGAAATATAAATTGTAGAGGCAACTGTGCATTGACATTGTACATTTTATCCTTGGCTCAAAAGACCTAAAGTTTAACTCACACTCATGTCTTCTCTGGTAGCTCAACGTGTTGAGCCAAATGCTCCCAATTAGAAGCGAAGTGCAGGAGCTACATGGGTTCAAATCCCACTTCTACCTTTTTTTCCCAGCAAGATATCTCTTAGTCAAATACCTGAAACCAAGTAATTTTTTTTTTTACCAGACAGCTAGTGTATCCGAAATCACATTCTGTGGACAGATGACAAACTCGGATTTGAAATATAAATTGTAGAGGCAACTGCGCATTGACATTGTACATTTTATCCTTGCCTCAAAAGACCTAAAGTTTACTCTATGTTCATGTCTTCTCTGGTAGCTCAACGTGTTGAGCCACATGCTCCCAATTAGAAGCGAAGTGCAGGAGCTACATGGGTTCAAATCCCACTTCCACCTTTTTTTCCCAGCAAGATATCTCTTAGTCAAATACCTGAAACCAAGTAATTTTTTTTTTACCAGACAGCTAGTGAATCCGAAATCACATTCTGTGGACAGATGACAAACTCGGATTTGAAATATAAATTGTAGAGGCAACTGCGCATTGACATTGTACATTTTATCCTTGCCTCAAAAGACCTAAAGTTTACCTCATATTCATGCCTTCTCTGGTAGCTCAACGTGTTGAGCCACATGCTCCCAATTAGAAGCAAAGTTCAGGAGCTACATGGGTTCAAATCTCACTTCCACCTTTTTTTCCCAGCAAGATATCTCTTAGTCAAATACCTGAAACCAAGTAATTTTTTTTTACCAGACAGCTAGTGTATCCGAAATCACATTCTGTGGACAGATGACAAACTCGGATTCGAAATATAAATTGTAGAGGCAACTGCGCATTGACATTGTACATTTTATCCCTGCCTCAAAAGACCTAAAGTTTACCTGACTTTCATGTCTTCTCTGGTAGCTCAACGTGTTGAACAACATGCTCCCAATTAGAAGCGAAGTGCAGGAGCTACATGGGTTCAAATCCCACTTCCACCTTTTTTCCCAGCAAGATATCTCTTAGTCAAATACCTGAAACCAAGTAATTTTTTTTTTTACCAGACAGCTAGTGTATCCGAAATCACATTCTGTGGACAGATGACAAACTCGGATTTGAAATATAAATTGTAGAGGCAACTGCGCATTGACATTGTACATTTTATCCTTGGCTCAAAAGACCTAAAGTTTAACTCACACTCATGTCTTCTCTGGTAGCTCAACGTGTTGAGCCAAATGCTCCCAATTAGAAGCGAAGTGCAGGAGCTACATGGGATCAAATCCCACTTCTACCTTTTTTTCCCAGCAAGATATCTCTTAGTCAAATACCTGAAACCAAGTAATTTTTTTTTTACCAGACAGCTAGTGTATCCGAAATCACATTCTGTGGACAGATGACAAACTCGGATTTGAAATATAAATTGTAGAGGCAACTGCGCATTGACATTGTACATTTTATCCTTGCCTCAAAAGACCTAAAGTTTACTCTATGTTCATGTCTTCTCTGGTAGCTCAACGTGTTGAGCCACATGCTCCCAATTAGAAGCGAAGTGCAGGAGCTACATGGGTTCAAATCCCACTTCCACCTTTTTTCCCAGCAAGATATCTCTTAGTCAAATACCTGAAACCAAGTAATTTTTTTTTTACCAGACAGCTAGTGTATCCGAAATCACATTCTGTGGACAGATGACAAACTCGGATTTGAAATATAAATTGTAGAGGCAACTGCGCATTGACATTGTACATTTTATCCTTGCCTCAAAAGACCTAAAGTTTACCTCATATTCATGCCTTCTCTGGTAGCTCAACGTGTTGAGCCACATGCTCCCAATTAGAAGCAAAGTTCAGGAGCTACATGGGTTCAAATCTCACTTCCACCTTTTTTTCCCAGCAAGATATCTCTTAGTCAAATACCTGAAACCAAGTAATTTTTTTTTACCAGACAGCTAGTGTATCCGAAATCACATTCTGTGGACAGATGACAAACTCGGATTTGAAATATAAATTGTAGAGGCAACTGCGCATTGACATTGTACATTTTATCCTTGCCTCAAAAGACCTAAAGTTTACCCTATGTTCATATCTTCTCAGGTAGCTCAACGTGTTGAGCCACATGCTCCCAATTAGAAGCGAAGTGCAGGAGCTATGTGGGTTCAAATCCCACTTCCACCTTTTTTTCCCAGCAAGATATCTCTTAGTCAAATACCTGAAACCAAGTAATTTTTTTTTACCAGACAGCTAGTGAATCCGAAATCACATTCTGTGGACAGATGACAAACTCGGATTTGAAATATAAATTGTAGAGGCAACTGCGCATTGACATTGTACATTTTATCCTTGCCTCAAAAGACCTAAAGTTTACCTCATATTCATGTCTTCTCTGGTAGCTCAACGTGTTGAGCCAAATGCTCCCAATTAGAAGCGAAGTGCAGGAGCTACATGGGTTCAAATCCCACTTCTACCTTTTTTTCCCAGCAAGATATCTCTTAGTCAAATACCTGAAACCAAGTAATTTTTTTTTTTACCAGACAGCTAGTGTATCCGAAATCACATTCTGTGGACAGATGACAAACTCGGATTTGAAATATAAATTGTAGAGGCAACTGCGCATTGACATTGTACATTTTATCCTTGCCTCAAAAGACCTAAAGTTTACTCTATGTTCATGTCTTCTCTGGTAGCTCAACGTGTTGAGCCACATGCTCCCAATTAGAAGCGAAGTGCAGGAGCTACATGGGTTCAAATCCCACTTCCACCTTTTTTTCCCAGCAAGATATCTCTTAGTCAAATACCTGAAACCAAGTAATTTTTTTTTTACCAGACAGCTAGTGAATCCGAAATCACATTCTGTGGACAGATGACAAACTCGGATTTGAAATATAAATTGTAGAGGCAACTGCGCATTGACATTGTACATTTTATCCTTGCCTCAAAAGACCTAAAGTTTACCTCATATTCATGCCTTCTCTGGTAGCTCAACGTGTTGAGCCACATGCTCCCAATTAGAAGCAAAGTTCAGGAGCTACATGGGTTCAAATCTCACTTCCACCTTTTTTTCCCAGCAAGATATCTCTTAGTCAAATACCTGAAACCAAGTAATTTTTTTTTACCAGACAGCTAGTGTATCCGAAATCACATTCTGTGGACAGATGACAAACTCGGATTCGAAATATAAATTGTAGAGGCAACTGCGCATTGACATTGTACATTTTATCCCTGCCTCAAAAGACCTAAAGTTTACCTGACTTTCATGTCTTCTCTGGTAGCTCAACGTGTTGAACAACATGCTCCCAATTAGAAGCGAAGTGCAGGAGCTACATGGGTTCAAATCCCACTTCCACCTTTTTTCCCAGCAAGATATCTCTTAGTCAAATACCTGAAACCAAGTAATTTTTTTTTTACCAGACAGCTAGTGTATCCGAAATCACATTCTGTGGACAGATGACAAACTCGGATTTGAAATATAAATTGTAGAGGCAACTGCGCATTGACATTGTACATTTTATCCTTGGCTCAAAAGACCTAAAGTTTAACTCACACTCATGTCTTCTCTGGTAGCTCAACGTGTTGAGCCAAATGCTCCCAATTAGAAGCGAAGTGCAGGAGCTACATGGGTTCAAATCCCACTTCTACCTTTTTTTCCCAGCAAGATATCTCTTAGTCAAATACCTGAAACCAAGTAATTTTTTTTTTACCAGACAGCTAGTGTATCCGAAATCACATTCTGTGGACAGATGACAAACTCGGATTTGAAATATAAATTGTAGAGGCAACTGCGCATTGACATTGTACATTTTATCCTTGCCTCAAAAGACCTAAAGTTTACTCTATGTTCATGTCTTCTCTGGTAGCTCAACGTGTTGAGCCACATGCTCCCAATTAGACGCGAAGTGCAGGAGCTACATGGGTTCAAATCCCACTTCCACCTTTTTTCCCAGCAAGATATCTCTTAGTCAAATACCTGAAACCAAGTAATTTTTTTTTTACCAGACAGCTAGTGTATCCGAAATCACATTCTGTGGACAGATGACAAACTCGGATTTGAAATATAAATTGTAGAGGCAACTGCGCATTGACATTGTACATTTTATCCTTGCCTCAAAAGACCTAAAGTTTACCTCATATTCATGCCTTCTCTGGTAGCTCAACGTGTTGAGCCACATGCTCCCAATTAGAAGCAAAGTTCAGGAGCTACATGGGTTCAAATCTCACTTCCACCTTTTTTTCCCAGCAAGATATCTCTTAGTCAAATACCTGAAACCAAGTAATTTTTTTTTACCAGACAGCTAGTGTATCCGAAATCACATTCTGTGGACAGATGACAAACTCGGATTCGAAATATAAATTGTAGAGGCAACTGCGCATTGACATTGTACATTTTATCCCTGCCTCAAAAGACCTAAAGTTTACCTGACTTTCATGTCTTCTCTGGTAGCTCAACGTGTTGAACAACATGCTCCCAATTAGAAGCGAAGTGCAGGAGCTACATGGGTTCAAATCCCACTTCCACCTTTTTTCCCAGCAAGATATCTCTTAGTCAAATACCTGAAACCAAGTAATTTTTTTTTTACCAGACAGCTAGTGTATCCGAAATCACATTCTGTGGACAGATGACAAACTCGGATTTGAAATATAAATTGTAGAGGCAACTGCGCATTGACATTGTACATTTTATCCTTGGCTCAAAAGACCTAAAGTTTAACTCACACTCATGTCTTCTCTGGTAGCTCAACGTGTTGAGCCAAATGCTCCCAATTAGAAGCGAAGTGCAGGAGCTACATGGGTTCAAATCCCACTTCTACCTTTTTTTCCCAGCAAGATATCTCTTAGTCAAATACCTGAAACCAAGTAATTTTTTTTTTACCAGACAGCTAGTGTATCCGAAATCACATTCTGTGGACAGATGACAAACTCGGATTTGAAATATAAATTGTAGAGGCAACTGCGCATTGACATTGTACATTTTATCCTTGCCTCAAAAGACCTAAAGTTTACTCTATGTTCATGTCTTCTCTGGTAGCTCAACGTGTTGAGCCACATGCTCCCAATTAGAAGCGAAGTGCAGGAGCTACATGGGTTCAAATCCCACTTCCACCTTTTTTTCCCAGCAAGATATCTCTTAGTCAAATACCTGAAACCAAGTAATTTTTTTTTTACCAGACAGCTAGTGAATCCGAAATCACATTCTGTGGACAGATGACAAACTCGGATTTGAAATATAAATTGTAGAGGCAACTGCGCATTGACATTGTACATTTTATCCTTGGCTCAAAAGACCTAAAGTTTAACTCACACTCATGTCTTCTCTGGTAGCTCAACGTGTTGAGCCAAATGCTCCCAATTAGAAGCGAAGTGCAGGAGCTACATGGGTTCAAATCCCACTTCTACCTTTTTTTCCCAGCAAGATATCTCTTAGTCAAATACCTGAAACCAAGTAATTTTTTTTTTTACCAGACAGCTAGTGTATCCGAAATCACATTCTGTGGACAGATGACAAACTCGGATTTGAAATATAAATTGTAGAGGCAACTGCGCATTGACATTGTACATTTTATCCTTGCCTCAAAAGACCTAAAGTTTACCTCATATTCATGCCTTCTCTGGTAGCTCAACGTGTTGAGCCACATGCTCCCAATTAGAAGCAAAGTTCAGGAGCTACATGGGTTCAAATCTCACTTCCACCTTTTTTTCCCAGCAAGATATCTCTTAGTCAAATACCTGAAACCAAGTAATTTTTTTTTACCAGACAGCTAGTGTATCCGAAATCACATTCTGTGGACAGATGACAAACTCGGATTTGAAATATAAATTGTAGAGGCAACTGCGCATTGACATTGTACATTTTATCCTTGCCTCAAAAGACCTAAAGTTTACCCTATGTTCATATCTTCTCAGGTAGCTCAACGTGTTGAGCCACATGCTCCCAATTAGAAGCGAAGTGCAGGAGCTATGTGGGTTCAAATCCCACTTCCACCTTTTTTTCCCAGCAAGATATCTCTTAGTCAAATACCTGAAACCAAGTAATTTTTTTTTACCAGACAGCTAGTGAATCCGAAATCACATTCTGTGGACAGATGACAAACTCGGATTTGAAATATAAATTGTAGAGGCAACTGCGCATTGACATTGTACATTTTATCCTTGCCTCAAAAGACCTAAAGTTTACCTCATATTCATGTCTTCTCTGGTAGCTCAACGTGTTGAGCCAAATGCTCCCAATTAGAAGCGAAGTGCAGGAGCTACATGGGTTCAAATCCCACTTCTACCTTTTTTTCCCAGCAAGATATCTCTTAGTCAAATACCTGAAACCAAGTAATTTTTTTTTTTACCAGACAGCTAGTGTATCCGAAATCACATTCTGTGGACAGATGACAAACTCGGATTTGAAATATAAATTGTAGAGGCAACTGCGCATTGACATTGTACATTTTATCCTTGCCTCAAAAGACCTAAAGTTTACTCTATGTTCATGTCTTCTCTGGTAGCTCAACGTGTTGAGCCACATGCTCCCAATTAGAAGCGAAGTGCAGGAGCTACATGGGTTCAAATCCCACTTCCACCTTTTTTTCCCAGCAAGATATCTCTTAGTCAAATACCTGAAACCAAGTAATTTTTTTTTTACCAGACAGCTAGTGAATCCGAAATCACATTCTGTGGACAGATGACAAACTCGGATTTGAAATATAAATTGTAGAGGCAACTGCGCATTGACATTGTACATTTTATCCTTGCCTCAAAAGACCTAAAGTTTACCTCATATTCATGCCTTCTCTGGTAGCTCAACGTGTTGAGCCACATGCTCCCAATTAGAAGCAAAGTTCAGGAGCTACATGGGTTCAAATCTCACTTCCACCTTTTTTTCCCAGCAAGATATCTCTTAGTCAAATACCTGAAACCAAGTAATTTTTTTTTACCAGACAGCTAGTGTATCCGAAATCACATTCTGTGGACAGATGACAAACTCGGATTCGAAATATAAATTGTAGAGGCAACTGCGCATTGACATTGTACATTTTATCCCTGCCTCAAAAGACCTAAAGTTTACCTGACTTTCATGTCTTCTCTGGTAGCTCAACGTGTTGAACAACATGCTCCCAATTAGAAGCGAAGTGCAGGAGCTACATGGGTTCAAATCCCACTTCCACCTTTTTTCCCAGCAAGATATCTCTTAGTCAAATACCTGAAACCAAGTAATTTTTTTTTACCAGACAGCTAGTGTATCCGAAATCACATTCTGTGGACAGATGACAAACTCGGATTTGAAATATAAATTGTAGAGGCAACTGCGCATTGACATTGTACATTTTATCCTTGCCTCAAAAGACCTAAAGTTTACCTCATATTCACGCCTTCTCTGGTAGCTCAACGTGTTGAGCCACATGCTCCCAATTAGAAGCAAAGTTCAGGAGCTACATGGGTTCAAATCTCACTTCCACCTTTTTTTCCCAGCAAGATATCTCTTAGTCAAATACCTGAAACCAAGTAATTTTTTTTTACCAGACAGCTAGTGTATCCGAAATCACATTCTGTGGACAGATGACAAACTCGGATTCGAAATATAAATTGTAGAGGCAACTGCGCATTGACATTGTACATTTTATCCCTGCCTCAAAAGACCTAAAGTTTACCTGACTTTCATGTCTTCTCTGGTAGCTCAACGTGTTGAACCACATGCTCCCAATTAGAAGCGAAGTGCAGGAGCTACATTGGTTCAAATCCCACTTCCATCTTTTTTTCCCAGCAAGATATCTCTTAGTCAAATACCTGAAACCAAGTTTTTTTTTTTTACCAGACAGCTAGTGTATCCGAAATCACATTCTGTGGACAGATGACAAACTCAGATTTGAAATATAAATTGTAGAGGCAACTGCGCATTGACATTGTACATTTTATCCTTGCCTCAAAAGACCTAAAGTTTACCCTATGTTCATGTCTTCTCTGGTAGCTCAACGTGTTGAGCCACATGCTCCCAATTAGAGGTGAAGTGCAGGAGCTACATGGGTTCAAATCCCACTTCCACCTTTTTTTTCCCAGCAAGATATCTCTTAGTCAAATACCTGAAACCAAGTAATTTTTTTTTACCAGACAGCTAGTGTATCCGAAATCACATTCTGTGGACAGATGACAAACTCGGATTTGAAATATAAATTGTAGAGGCAACTCCGCATTGACATTGTACATTTTATCCTTGCCTCAAAAGACCTAAAGTTTACCCTGTCTTCATGTCTTCTCTGGTAGCTCAACGTTGTGTGTTTAAAATAATTGCTTCTTGGGGGTTCTAGATCTGGTTTGGCAGTCATGACCTGGTGGTTAGGAAAGGGAAGTGGTTAGAGAACTGGTCTTGTAACCGGAGGGTCATGGGTTCAATCCCCAGACCTGAGGCCATGACTGAAGTGCCGCTTAATCCTCAATTGCTCACTTATATAAAAATGAGATAAAATGTAAGTCGCTCTGGATAAGGGCGTCTGCCAAATGTAAAATGTTTTTAACATTACAAATAAGGTTTGCCTCTTCCAATGGTTTTTAGTCTGTTTTTGATGTGTGAATCTGATGTACATCCTGATCAAACAAAAAGAATTTTGAACGTTCCAGATTTTAAATTTAACCACCTACTACAACACACGAAGCAACAGGGTTCATAGCGCTTTTATTTAGAAAAACGATACGCAAAATGAAGCAATGACGTGGCCGATGTAATGCGAGGCCTCGTTTGTTGCTGATCACGTGATTTTGCTCAATATGACACAAGCTCCGAAGCAGGGCTTCATCGGACACGCCCCCTTTTTACTCGGTACACGTCTCGAAGCCTTGCTTCAGATGTCCCATCACTACCAGAGAGAGGCACCTCAACCTACTCTCTTAAGCCGCAGCGTGACCTTTAGTCGGATAAAGTGTCTGCCATTGCAGGCCTACAGGTCTGGAGCCTTTCTGACATCCACAGAGAGGGCCCTCATCCTTTATCATAAGCCCAAGAGTGCACTTTAATCAGATAAAGTGTGCACATTAACATGCATTCATGCCTGGAGCCTTTCCGACATCCACAGAGAGGGCCCTCATCCTTTATCATAAGCCCAAGAGTGTGTGGCATTACATGCTTTGGTGCTGTATGAGACATTTTACTGCACAACAAAATGATTTCACGTTGGGCTTAGAGGGCAAACGGTACGATTTGACTTGATGTGTATGTGACCTGGCTGGTGGGGCACGGGAGAAGAAGTCTATCTGTGACCGTGTGTGCTGTGCTGAAGACGCTTCCTTCCATTCGCTGAACTGAACTGCTGCTGCAGCGCATCTGGTGTTAAAGAAGAGAGAGGTCGGGTGTGTGCGAGGTAGTGGCTCATGTCAGGGCATTGTTTTTAATCGCTCAGGTTTTCAAAAGATCATTTCAAACCGACCTCATTAAAATGATAAAAAAAAAAACCGAAGTTTCAAAAGGGCACTTTTGATTATAAAGGGCAGAGTTGGTGGTGCTTTAGCACCACCTGATGTCTATGTGTGCACGCCACCGCTGGACAGTGTGTATCATAGTGCTTTGCGATTTATAACAAACTGTCGACCTCTTACTCATCATTGTTTGTTATATACAAAAGTGAATTGGACTTCGTTGCAGGCACAACGTTTTGCACATTGGTATGTTTTTATTTACAAAGCACTAATTGGGAATTTGCCTAATTATTTATGTTGTCTTCTGAATAGAAGGCAAAGTCTGCTCAGTCTTCGTTCGAGTGAGTTTTTGCAACTTGCTGTTCCTAGAGCTCGAACAGAGCTAGGAAAGACTGCTTTTAGTTTTGCTGCTCCATACACATGGAACCGGTTACAGGCTGATATAAAAATCAAGGACCTTGTTTCTTTGAACAGATTTAAGACTCTGATAAAATCAGTCAGGTCCACATCATCTGTGTGTGCGTGTTTTAATAAATTTTATGTGAGATTTTGAATGTATCTTGAATGTTGTAATTTGTGCTGCTGCTCGGTCTCTCTTGGCCAGGTCTCTCTTGTAAAAGAGATCTTGTATCTCAAGGGACTAACCTGGTTAAATAAAGGCAAATAAAAAAATAAAAAAATATTACCTTTGATCCATGTGATGTGTAATGAAGTTTAGATTATATTGTGGCAGTAATTTGATTTAATGGTTATACACGTTTTTGCTTTTAATATTTTTCAGAAGTTCACATTATAAAGCGTTGAATGGAGAAATGCCCAATGTTGCCATGCTAAGAGTGTCAGAGGTCTATAAGAAGTTTTAGTCCTGTAATTGCCCCTCTGGTTACAACAATGGGCATGTGAACTGCAGTCCCATTAGTTGAATGTGCTTTTGGGCCTGTAGAGGCAGGGAGTGTGGTTTCATTCCATCATAAGCCAGCAGCAGTGAGAGAAATTGTGAACATCCCAGGTGCCCCCACTCAAGCACCCCTTGCTATCCAAAACTATAGGCTGGGACGATGAGAATGTGCGTATGTTTTGTGAGAAGAGGAAGAAGTGCATGTTAAGTCCCTGGAAGTGTGATTGCTCCTGTGTTGCAGCTTCAATCCTCTGGCCCATGCTCAGAGTTGATGTGAAGAATGGCATGGTCTGAGAAAGATGAGAGTATATTGTGCTGCATCTAATAAAGTATGGTTAGCAAACGCTTCCTCGTATCCATGTTAACGTTAGTGATTGTATCAATAAATTTACCTTGACAGACCAGAAGCTATTACTTACTATTGAGATGTTTGTTTTAGCTAGCTAACTATGAAGCTGCTGTGTAAGTAGCATATCATTAAATTTTTATTTTTATTCATCTTCCCCCCTGCACAGTGTCAATGAAAAACAAGGTGACAGGAGAGGTCCGCGTGAGGGCAGTTTGTCATAGGTCTATGAGGAAAAGTGAAAAGCCACATGACTTGAGAGTAGGATCAATGGTTACACACACACAAAAGTGTTTGTGTATATATGTATGTATGTATGTATGTATGTACAAACATGCACTAATCAGTCATAACAATTACTGTTTTTTCGCAAGATATTTAAATATGGCAGTCTGAACTAAAGAAGCAAAAGCAGCCTTAATCCTGTGGTCTTTGCTGAATAAGACTTCCAGGGACTTCACATACAGTTGTTCCTGTTCTGGCAAAACAAAATATCCTGTTCTCACTCAACAAAATATTGGGCGCAGTGGGGGGCGCAAAATTATTCTCATCTATTAATGGGGGGCACGGCAGAAAACGTTTGGGAACCACTCCTTTAATGTATAAGTGTATAGAAGTGTATAACCACTACATCAGATTACTGCCATAATATAAGCAAAGCTGATTAAATATTGAAGGTGTGGTCATCTCCAATCACACCCTTCACTAATCACATTGACTAAATCTATAGCATCAATAAAACATGGTATTTGGTGCCCAAGCTTTTGCATGTGCCTACATATTTTATCTCTCTACCTTCAGTGAATTAAAGTGGATGTGTACAGTCAACTAATTTGGGAAACTTTACCTGACTTATTTATTTTTGCTCAATTACTGCTGTTCAATAAAATGTTAACAGATATTTTAATATATTTTTTCTCCTTAGATGGTGTTAAAACACTCGAGCCCTGTCATTTTGGTGAGCACCCATTGCTCCTGTGTGGCAGGATGTGCCCTGTGCAATCATTTGGTTGCCCTTCTTTATCAGACTGCACACTATTCTCAGCTAGATATTCCTGCTGTACCCCCAGTCCAAAGCTGCACAGACACCGAGCAGCGAGTTACCTAGCATGTCAGTTTGTATGTCACATGTATGTTCATCCATATGTAGCCACCATTAAAACAGTGCTAAATGTGTCCCTACTTTTAGGGTGTGAAGCCGGGACCCGTTGGAGAAATGGAGGTTCGAAAACCAAGGAATTCAACTGCTGACTGTGTGAGGTTATATATATAAGTTATCTTTTAAACCTTATATTCAACATCTAATTAAAAAGCTTAGACTTTTGTTAGGTTTTTATTATAGAAATAAATCTTGTTTTTCTTTTATTGTAAAAAAGAAGTTAGTTGAAGCAACGTTCATGCCTGTATTAGATTATGGAGATATTTTGTATATGAATGCTCCTGTGCACTGTTTGAGCATACTGGACAGTGTGTATCATAGTGCTTTGCGATTTATAACAAACTGTCGACCTCTTACTCATCATTGTTTGTTATATACAAAAGTGAATTGGACTTCGTTGCAGGCACGACGTTTTGCACATTGGTATGTTTTTATTTACAAAGCACTAATTGGGAATTTGCCTAATTATTTATGTTGTCTTCTGAATAGAAGGCAAAGTCTGCTCAGTCTTCGTTCGAGTGAGTTTTTGCAACTTGCTGTTCCTAGAGCTCGAACAGAGCTAGGAAAGACTGCTTTTAGTTTTGCTGCTCCATACACATGGAACCGGTTACAGGCTGATATAAAAATCAAGGACCTTGTTTCTTTGAACAGATTTAAGACTCTGATAAAATCAGTCAGGTCCACATCATCTGTGTGTGCGTGTTTTAATAAATTTTATGTGAGATTTTGAATGTATCTTGAATGTTGTAATTTGTGCTGCTGCTCGGTCTCTCTTGGCCAGGTCTCTCTTGTAAAAGAGATCTTGTATCTCAAGGGACTAACCTGGTTAAATAAAGGCAAATAAAAAAATAAAAAAATATTACCTTTGATCCATGTGATGTGTAATGAAGTTTAGATTATATTGTGGCAGTAATTTGATTTAATGGTTATACACGTTTTTGCTTTTAATATTTTTCAGAAGTTCACATTATAAAGCGTTGGATGGAGAAATGCCCAATGTTGCCATGCTAAGAGTGTCAGAGGTCTATAAGAAGTTTTAGTCCTGTAATTGCCCCTCTGGTTACAACAATGGGCATGTGAACTGCAGTCCCATTAGTTGAATGTGCTTTTGGGCCTGTAGAGGCAGGGAGTGTGGTTTCATTCCATCATAAGCCAGCAGCAGTGAGAGAAATTGTGAACATCCCAGGTGCCCCCACTCAAGCACCCCTTGCTATCCAAAACTATAGGCTGGGACGATGAGAATGTGCGTATGTTTTGTGAGAAGAGGAAGAAGTGCATGTTAAGTCCCTGGAAGTGTGATTGCTCCTGTGTTGCAGCTTCAATCCTCTGGCCCATGCTCAGAGTTGATGTGAAGAATGGCATGGTCTGAGAAAGATGAGAGTATATTGTGCTGCATCTAATAAAGTATGGTTAGCAAACGCTTCCTCGTATCCATGTTAACGTTAGTGATTGTATCAATAAATTTACCTTGACAGACCAGAAGCTATTACTTACTATTGAGATGTTTGTTTTAGCTAGCTAACTATGAAGCTGCTGTGTAAGTAGCATATCATTAAATTTTTATTTTTATTCATCTTCCCCCCTGCACAGTGTCAATGAAAAACAAGGTGACAGGAGAGGTCCGCGTGAGGGCAGTTTGTCATAGGTCTATGAGGAAAAGTGAAAAGCCACATGACTTGAGAGTAGGATCAATGGTTACACACACACAAAAGTGTTTGTGTATATATGTATGTATGTATGTATGTACAAACATGCACTAATCAGTCATAACAATTACTGTTTTTTCGCAAGATATTTAAATATGGCAGTCTGAACTAAAGAAGCAAAAGCAGCCTTAATCCTGTGGTCTTTGCTGAATAAGACTTCCAGGGACTTCACATACAGTTGTTCCTGTTCTGGCAAAACAAAATATCCTGTTCTCACTCAACAAAATATTGGGCGCAGTGGGGGGCGCAAAATTATTCTCATCTATTAATGGGGGGCACGGCAGAAAACGTTTGGGAACCACTCCTTTAATGTATAAGTGTATAGAAGTGTATAACCACTACATCAGATTACTGCCATAATATAAGCAAAGCTGATTAAATATTGAAGGTGTGGTCATCTCCAATCACACCCTTCACTAATCACATTGACTAAATCTATAGCATCAATAAAACATGGTATTTGGTGCCCAAGCTTTTGCATGTGCCTACATATTTTATCTCTCTACCTTCAGTGAATTAAAGTGGATGTGTACAGTCAACTAATTTGGGAAACTTTACCTGACTTATTTATTTTTGCTCAATTACTGCTGTTCAATAAAATGTTAACAGATATTTTAATATATTTTTTCTCCTTAGATGGTGTTAAAACACTCGAGCCCTGTCATTTTGGTGAGCACCCATTGCTCCTGTGTGGCAGGATGTGCCCTGTGCAATCATTTGGTTGCCCTTCTTTATCAGACTGCACACTATTCTCAGCTAGATATTCCTGCTGTACCCCCAGTCCAAAGCTGCACAGACACCGAGCAGCGAGTTACCTAGCATGTCAGTTTGTATGTCACATGTATGTTCATCCATATGTAGCCACCATTAAAACAGTGCTAAATGTGTCCCTACTTTTAGGGTGTGAAGCCGGGACCCGTTGGAGAAATGGAGGTTCGAAAACCAAGGAATTCAACTGCTGACTGTGTGAGGTTATATATATAAGTTATCTTTTAAACCTTATATTCAACATCTAATTAAAAAGCTTAGACTTTTGTTAGGTTTTTATTATAGAAATAAATCTTGTTTTTCTTTTATTGTAAAAAAGAAGTTAGTTGAAGCAACGTTCATGCCTGTATTAGATTATGGAGATATTTTGTATATGAATGCTCCTGTGCACTGTTTGAGCATACTGGACAGTGTGTATCATAGTGCTTTGCGATTTATAACAAACTGTCGACCTCTTACTCATCATTGTTTGTTATATACAAAAGTGAATTGGACTTCGTTGCAGGCACGACGTTTTGCACATTGGTATGTTTTTATTTACAAAGCACTAATTGGGAATTTGCCTAATTATTTATGTTGTCTTCTGAATAGAAGGCAAAGTCTGCTCAGTCTTCGTTCGAGTGAGTTTTTGCAACTTGCTGTTCCTAGAGCTCGAACAGAGCTAGGAAAGACTGCTTTTAGTTTTGCTGCTCCATACACATGGAACCGGTTACAGGCTGATATAAAAATCAAGGACCTTGTTTCTTTGAACAGATTTAAGACTCTGATAAAATCAGTCAGGTCCACATCATCTGTGTGTGCGTGTTTTAATAAATTTTATGTGAGATTTTGAATGTATCTTGAATGTTGTAATTTGTGCTGCTGCTCGGTCTCTCTTGGCCAGGTCTCTCTTGTAAAAGAGATCTTGTATCTCAAGGGACTAACCTGGTTAAATAAAGGCAAATAAAAAAATAAAAAAATATTACCTTTGATCCATGTGATGTGTAATGAAGTTTAGATTATATTGTGGCAGTAATTTGATTTAATGGTTATACACGTTTTTGCTTTTAATATTTTTCAGAAGTTCACATTATAAAGCGTTGGATGGAGAAATGCCCAATGTTGCCATGCTAAGAGTGTCAGAGGTCTATAAGAAGTTTTAGTCCTGTAATTGCCCCTCTGGTTACAACAATGGGCATGTGAACTGCAGTCCCATTAGTTGAATGTGCTTTTGGGCCTGTAGAGGCAGGGAGTGTGGTTTCATTCCATCATAAGCCAGCAGCAGTGAGAGAAATTGTGAACATCCCAGGTGCCCCCACTCAAGCACCCCTTGCTATCCAAAACTATAGGCTGGGACGATGAGAATGTGCGTATGTTTTGTGAGAAGAGGAAGAAGTGCATGTTAAGTCCCTGGAAGTGTGATTGCTCCTGTGTTGCAGCTTCAATCCTCTGGCCCATGCTCAGAGTTGATGTGAAGAATGGCATGGTCTGAGAAAGATGAGAGTATATTGTGCTGCATCTAATAAAGTATGGTTAGCAAACGCTTCCTCGTATCCATGTTAACGTTAGTGATTGTATCAATAAATTTACCTTGACAGACCAGAAGCTATTACTTACTATTGAGATGTTTGTTTTAGCTAGCTAACTATGAAGCTGCTGTGTAAGTAGCATATCATTAAATTTTTATTTTTATTCATCTTCCCCCCTGCACAGTGTCAATGAAAAACAAGGTGACAGGAGAGGTCCGCGTGAGGGCAGTTTGTCATAGGTCTATGAGGAAAAGTGAAAAGCCACATGACTTGAGAGTAGGATCAATGGTTACACACACACAAAAGTGTTTGTGTATATATGTATGTATGTATGTATGTATGTACAAACATGCACTAATCAGTCATAACAATTACTGTTTTTTCGCAAGATATTTAAATATGGCAGTCTGAACTAAAGAAGCAAAAGCAGCCTTAATCCTGTGGTCTTTGCTGAATAAGACTTCCAGGGACTTCACATACAGTTGTTCCTGTTCTGGCAAAACAAAATATCCTGTTCTCACTCAACAAAATATTGGGCGCAGTGGGGGGCGCAAAATTATTCTCATCTATTAATGGGGGGCACGGCAGAAAACGTTTGGGAACCACTCCTTTAATGTATAAGTGTATAGAAGTGTATAACCACTACATCAGATTACTGCCATAATATAAGCAAAGCTGATTAAATATTGAAGGTGTGGTCATCTCCAATCACACCCTTCACTAATCACATTGACTAAATCTATAGCATCAATAAAACATGGTATTTGGTGCCCAAGCTTTTGCATGTGCCTACATATTTTATCTCTCTACCTTCAGTGAATTAAAGTGGATGTGTACAGTCAACTAATTTGGGAAACTTTACCTGACTTATTTATTTTTGCTCAATTACTGCTGTTCAATAAAATGTTAACAGATATTTTAATATATTTTTTCTCCTTAGATGGTGTTAAAACACTCGAGCCCTGTCATTTTGGTGAGCACCCATTGCTCCTGTGTGGCAGGATGTGCCCTGTGCAATCATTTGGTTGCCCTTCTTTATCAGACTGCACACTATTCTCAGCTAGATATTCCTGCTGTACCCCCAGTCCAAAGCTGCACAGACACCGAGCAGCGAGTTACCTAGCATGTCAGTTTGTATGTCACATGTATGTTCATCCATATGTAGCCACCATTAAAACAGTGCTAAATGTGTCCCTACTTTTAGGGTGTGAAGCCGGGACCCGTTGGAGAAATGGAGGTTCGAAAACCAAGGAATTCAACTGCTGACTGTGTGAGGTTATATATATAAGTTATCTTTTAAACCTTATATTCAACATCTAATTAAAAAGCTTAGACTTTTGTTAGGTTTTTATTATAGAAATAAATCTTGTTTTTCTTTTATTGTAAAAAAGAAGTTAGTTGAAGCAACGTTCATGCCTGTATTAGATTATGGAGATATTTTGTATATGAATGCTCCTGTGCACTGTTTGAGCATACTGGACAGTGTGTATCATAGTGCTTTGCGATTTATAACAAACTGTCGACCTCTTACTCATCATTGTTTGTTATATACAAAAGTGAATTGGACTTCGTTGCAGGCACGACGTTTTGCACATTGGTATGTTTTTATTTACAAAGCACTAATTGGGAATTTGCCTAATTATTTATGTTGTCTTCTGAATAGAAGGCAAAGTCTGCTCAGTCTTCGTTCGAGTGAGTTTTTGCAACTTGCTGTTCCTAGAGCTCGAACAGAGCTAGGAAAGACTGCTTTTAGTTTTGCTGCTCCATACACATGGAACCGGTTACAGGCTGATATAAAAATCAAGGACCTTGTTTCTTTGAACAGATTTAAGACTCTGATAAAATCAGTCAGGTCCACATCATCTGTGTGTGCGTGTTTTAATAAATTTTATGTGAGATTTTGAATGTATCTTGAATGTTGTAATTTGTGCTGCTGCTCGGTCTCTCTTGGCCAGGTCTCTCTTGTAAAAGAGATCTTGTATCTCAAGGGACTAACCTGGTTAAATAAAGGCAAATAAAAAAATAAAAAAATATTACCTTTGATCCATGTGATGTGTAATGAAGTTTAGATTATATTGTGGCAGTAATTTGATTTAATGGTTATACACGTTTTTGCTTTTAATATTTTTCAGAAGTTCACATTATAAAGCGTTGGATGGAGAAATGCCCAATGTTGCCATGCTAAGAGTGTCAGAGGTCTATAAGAAGTTTTAGTCCTGTAATTGCCCCTCTGGTTACAACAATGGGCATGTGAACTGCAGTCCCATTAGTTGAATGTGCTTTTGGGCCTGTAGAGGCAGGGAGTGTGGTTTCATTCCATCATAAGCCAGCAGCAGTGAGAGAAATTGTGAACATCCCAGGTGCCCCCACTCAAGCACCCCTTGCTATCCAAAACTATAGGCTGGGACGATGAGAATGTGCGTATGTTTTGTGAGAAGAGGAAGAAGTGCATGTTAAGTCCCTGGAAGTGTGATTGCTCCTGTGTTGCAGCTTCAATCCTCTGGCCCATGCTCAGAGTTGATGTGAAGAATGGCATGGTCTGAGAAAGATGAGAGTATATTGTGCTGCATCTAATAAAGTATGGTTAGCAAACGCTTCCTCGTATCCATGTTAACGTTAGTGATTGTATCAATAAATTTACCTTGACAGACCAGAAGCTATTACTTACTATTGAGATGTTTGTTTTAGCTAGCTAACTATGAAGCTGCTGTGTAAGTAGCATATCATTAAATTTTTATTTTTATTCATCTTCCCCCCTGCACAGTGTCAATGAAAAACAAGGTGACAGGAGAGGTCCGCGTGAGGGCAGTTTGTCATAGGTCTATGAGGAAAAGTGAAAAGCCACATGACTTGAGAGTAGGATCAATGGTTACACACACACAAAAGTGTTTGTGTATATATGTATGTATGTATGTATGTACAAACATGCACTAATCAGTCATAACAATTACTGTTTTTTCGCAAGATATTTAAATATGGCAGTCTGAACTAAAGAAGCAAAAGCAGCCTTAATCCTGTGGTCTTTGCTGAATAAGACTTCCAGGGACTTCACATACAGTTGTTCCTGTTCTGGCAAAACAAAATATCCTGTTCTCACTCAACAAAATATTGGGCGCAGTGGGGGGCGCAAAATTATTCTCATCTATTAATGGGGGGCACGGCAGAAAACGTTTGGGAACCACTCCTTTAATGTATAAGTGTATAGAAGTGTATAACCACTACATCAGATTACTGCCATAATATAAGCAAAGCTGATTAAATATTGAAGGTGTGGTCATCTCCAATCACACCCTTCACTAATCACATTGACTAAATCTATAGCATCAATAAAACATGGTATTTGGTGCCCAAGCTTTTGCATGTGCCTACATATTTTATCTCTCTACCTTCAGTGAATTAAAGTGGATGTGTACAGTCAACTAATTTGGGAAACTTTACCTGACTTATTTATTTTTGCTCAATTACTGCTGTTCAATAAAATGTTAACAGATATTTTAATATATTTTTTCTCCTTAGATGGTGTTAAAACACTCGAGCCCTGTCATTTTGGTGAGCACCCATTGCTCCTGTGTGGCAGGATGTGCCCTGTGCAATCATTTGGTTGCCCTTCTTTATCAGACTGCACACTATTCTCAGCTAGATATTCCTGCTGTACCCCCAGTCCAAAGCTGCACAGACACCGAGCAGCGAGTTACCTAGCATGTCAGTTTGTATGTCACATGTATGTTCATCCATATGTAGCCACCATTAAAACAGTGCTAAATGTGTCCCTACTTTTAGGGTGTGAAGCCGGGACCCGTTGGAGAAATGGAGGTTCGAAAACCAAGGAATTCAACTGCTGACTGTGTGAGGTTATATATATAAGTTATCTTTTAAACCTTATATTCAACATCTAATTAAAAAGCTTAGACTTTTGTTAGGTTTTTATTATAGAAATAAATCTTGTTTTTCTTTTATTGTAAAAAAGAAGTTAGTTGAAGCAACGTTCATGCCTGTATTAGATTATGGAGATATTTTGTATATGAATGCTCCTGTGCACTGTTTGAGCATACTGGACAGTGTGTATCATAGTGCTTTGCGATTTATAACAAACTGTCGACCTCTTACTCATCATTGTTTGTTATATACAAAAGTGAATTGGACTTCGTTGCAGGCACGACGTTTTGCACATTGGTATGTTTTTATTTACAAAGCACTAATTGGGAATTTGCCTAATTATTTATGTTGTCTTCTGAATAGAAGGCAAAGTCTGCTCAGTCTTCGTTCGAGTGAGTTTTTGCAACTTGCTGTTCCTAGAGCTCGAACAGAGCTAGGAAAGACTGCTTTTAGTTTTGCTGCTCCATACACATGGAACCGGTTACAGGCTGATATAAAAATCAAGGACCTTGTTTCTTTGAACAGATTTAAGACTCTGATAAAATCAGTCAGGTCCACATCATCTGTGTGTGCGTGTTTTAATAAATTTTATGTGAGATTTTGAATGTATCTTGAATGTTGTAATTTGTGCTGCTGCTCGGTCTCTCTTGGCCAGGTCTCTCTTGTAAAAGAGATCTTGTATCTCAAGGGACTAACCTGGTTAAATAAAGGCAAATAAAAAAATAAAAAAATATTACCTTTGATCCATGTGATGTGTAATGAAGTTTAGATTATATTGTGGCAGTAATTTGATTTAATGGTTATACACGTTTTTGCTTTTAATATTTTTCAGAAGTTCACATTATAAAGCGTTGGATGGAGAAATGCCCAATGTTGCCATGCTAAGAGTGTCAGAGGTCTATAAGAAGTTTTAGTCCTGTAATTGCCCCTCTGGTTACAACAATGGGCATGTGAACTGCAGTCCCATTAGTTGAATGTGCTTTTGGGCCTGTAGAGGCAGGGAGTGTGGTTTCATTCCATCATAAGCCAGCAGCAGTGAGAGAAATTGTGAACATCCCAGGTGCCCCCACTCAAGCACCCCTTGCTATCCAAAACTATAGGCTGGGACGATGAGAATGTGCGTATGTTTTGTGAGAAGAGGAAGAAGTGCATGTTAAGTCCCTGGAAGTGTGATTGCTCCTGTGTTGCAGCTTCAATCCTCTGGCCCATGCTCAGAGTTGATGTGAAGAATGGCATGGTCTGAGAAAGATGAGAGTATATTGTGCTGCATCTAATAAAGTATGGTTAGCAAACGCTTCCTCGTATCCATGTTAACGTTAGTGATTGTATCAATAAATTTACCTTGACAGACCAGAAGCTATTACTTACTATTGAGATGTTTGTTTTAGCTAGCTAACTATGAAGCTGCTGTGTAAGTAGCATATCATTAAATTTTTATTTTTATTCATCTTCCCCCCTGCACAGTGTCAATGAAAAACAAGGTGACAGGAGAGGTCCGCGTGAGGGCAGTTTGTCATAGGTCTATGAGGAAAAGTGAAAAGCCACATGACTTGAGAGTAGGATCAATGGTTACACACACACAAAAGTGTTTGTGTATATATGTATGTATGTATGTATGTACAAACATGCACTAATCAGTCATAACAATTACTGTTTTTTCGCAAGATATTTAAATATGGCAGTCTGAACTAAAGAAGCAAAAGCAGCCTTAATCCTGTGGTCTTTGCTGAATAAGACTTCCAGGGACTTCACATACAGTTGTTCCTGTTCTGGCAAAACAAAATATCCTGTTCTCACTCAACAAAATATTGGGCGCAGTGGGGGGCGCAAAATTATTCTCATCTATTAATGGGGGGCACGGCAGAAAACGTTTGGGAACCACTCCTTTAATGTATAAGTGTATAGAAGTGTATAACCACTACATCAGATTACTGCCATAATATAAGCAAAGCTGATTAAATATTGAAGGTGTGGTCATCTCCAATCACACCCTTCACTAATCACATTGACTAAATCTATAGCATCAATAAAACATGGTATTTGGTGCCCAAGCTTTTGCATGTGCCTACATATTTTATCTCTCTACCTTCAGTGAATTAAAGTGGATGTGTACAGTCAACTAATTTGGGAAACTTTACCTGACTTATTTATTTTTGCTCAATTACTGCTGTTCAATAAAATGTTAACAGATATTTTAATATATTTTTTCTCCTTAGATGGTGTTAAAACACTCGAGCCCTGTCATTTTGGTGAGCACCCATTGCTCCTGTGTGGCAGGATGTGCCCTGTGCAATCATTTGGTTGCCCTTCTTTATCAGACTGCACACTATTCTCAGCTAGATATTCCTGCTGTACCCCCAGTCCAAAGCTGCACAGACACCGAGCAGCGAGTTACCTAGCATGTCAGTTTGTATGTCACATGTATGTTCATCCATATGTAGCCACCATTAAAACAGTGCTAAATGTGTCCCTACTTTTAGGGTGTGAAGCCGGGACCCGTTGGAGAAATGGAGGTTCGAAAACCAAGGAATTCAACTGCTGACTGTGTGAGGTTATATATATAAGTTATCTTTTAAACCTTATATTCAACATCTAATTAAAAAGCTTAGACTTTTGTTAGGTTTTTATTATAGAAATAAATCTTGTTTTTCTTTTATTGTAAAAAAGAAGTTAGTTGAAGCAACGTTCATGCCTGTATTAGATTATGGAGATATTTTGTATATGAATGCTCCTGTGCACTGTTTGAGCATACTGGACAGTGTGTATCATAGTGCTTTGCGATTTATAACAAACTGTCGACCTCTTACTCATCATTGTTTGTTATATACAAAAGTGAATTGGACTTCGTTGCAGGCACGACGTTTTGCACATTGGTATGTTTTTATTTACAAAGCACTAATTGGGAATTTGCCTAATTATTTATGTTGTCTTCTGAATAGAAGGCAAAGTCTGCTCAGTCTTCGTTCGAGTGAGTTTTTGCAACTTGCTGTTCCTAGAGCTCGAACAGAGCTAGGAAAGACTGCTTTTAGTTTTGCTGCTCCATACACATGGAACCGGTTACAGGCTGATATAAAAATCAAGGACCTTGTTTCTTTGAACAGATTTAAGACTCTGATAAAATCAGTCAGGTCCACATCATCTGTGTGTGCGTGTTTTAATAAATTTTATGTGAGATTTTGAATGTATCTTGAATGTTGTAATTTGTGCTGCTGCTCGGTCTCTCTTGGCCAGGTCTCTCTTGTAAAAGAGATCTTGTATCTCAAGGGACTAACCTGGTTAAATAAAGGCAAATAAAAAAATAAAAAAATATTACCTTTGATCCATGTGATGTGTAATGAAGTTTAGATTATATTGTGGCAGTAATTTGATTTAATGGTTATACACGTTTTTGCTTTTAATATTTTTCAGAAGTTCACATTATAAAGCGTTGGATGGAGAAATGCCCAATGTTGCCATGCTAAGAGTGTCAGAGGTCTATAAGAAGTTTTAGTCCTGTAATTGCCCCTCTGGTTACAACAATGGGCATGTGAACTGCAGTCCCATTAGTTGAATGTGCTTTTGGGCCTGTAGAGGCAGGGAGTGTGGTTTCATTCCATCATAAGCCAGCAGCAGTGAGAGAAATTGTGAACATCCCAGGTGCCCCCACTCAAGCACCCCTTGCTATCCAAAACTATAGGCTGGGACGATGAGAATGTGCGTATGTTTTGTGAGAAGAGGAAGAAGTGCATGTTAAGTCCCTGGAAGTGTGATTGAGCATGGGCCAGAGGATTGAAGCTGCAACACAGGAGCAGAGTTGATGTGAAGAATGGCATGGTCTGAGAAAGATGAGAGTATATTGTGCTGCATCTAATAAAGTATGGTTAGCAAACGCTTCCTCGTATCCATGTTAACGTTAGTGATTGTATCAATAAATTTACCTTGACAGACCAGAAGCTATTACTTACTATTGAGATGTTTGTTTTAGCTAGCTAACTATGAAGCTGCTGTGTAAGTAGCATATCATTAAATTTTTATTTTTATTCATCTTCCCCCCTGCACAGTGTCAATGAAAAACAAGGTGACAGGAGAGGTCCGCGTGAGGGCAGTTTGTCATAGGTCTATGAGGAAAAGTGAAAAGCCACATGACTTGAGAGTAGGATCAATGGTTACACACACACACACAAGTGTTTGTGTATATATGTATGTATGTATGTATGTACAAACATGCACTAATCAGTCATAACAATTACTGTTTTTTCGCAAGATATTTAAATATGGCAGTCTGAACTAAAGAAGCAAAAGCAGCCTTAATCCTGTGGTCTTTGCTGAATAAGACTTCCAGGGACTTCACATACAGTTGTTCCTGTTCTGGCAAAACAAAATATCCTGTTCTCACTCAACAAAATATTGGGCGCAGTGGGGGGCGCAAAATTATTCTCATCTATTAATGGGGGGCACGGCAGAAAACGTTTGGGAACCACTCCTTTAATGTATAAGTGTATAGAAGTGTATAACCACTACATCAGATTACTGCCATAATATAAGCAAAGCTGATTAAATATTGAAGGTGTGGTCATCTCCAATCACACCCTTCACTAATCACATTGACTAAATCTATAGCATCAATAAAACATGGTATTTGGTGCCCAAGCTTTTGCATGTGCCTACATATTTTATCTCTCTACCTTCAGTGAATTAAAGTGGATGTGTACAGTCAACTAATTTGGGAAACTTTACCTGACTTATTTATTTTTGCTCAATTACTGCTGTTCAATAAAATGTTAACAGATATTTTAATATATTTTTTCTCCTTAGATGGTGTTAAAACACTCGAGCCCTGTCATTTTGGTGAGCACCCATTGCTCCTGTGTGGCAGGATGTGCCCTGTGCAATCATTTGGTTGCCCTTCTTTATCAGACTGCACACTATTCTCAGCTAGATATTCCTGCTGTACCCCCAGTCCAAAGCTGCACAGACACCGAGCAGCGAGTTACCTAGCATGTCAGTTTGTATGTCACATGTATGTTCATCCATATGTAGCCACCATTAAAACAGTGCTAAATGTGTCCCTACTTTTAGGGTGTGAAGCCGGGACCCGTTGGAGAAATGGAGGTTCGAAAACCAAGGAATTCAACTGCTGACTGTGTGAGGTTATATATATAAGTTATCTTTTAAACCTTATATTCAACATCTAATTAAAAAGCTTAGACTTTTGTTAGGTTTTTATTATAGAAATAAATCTTGTTTTTCTTTTATTGTAAAAAAGAAGTTAGTTGAAGCAACGTTCATGCCTGTATTAGATTATGGAGATATTTTGTATATGAATGCTCCTGTGCACTGTTTGAGCATACTGGACAGTGTGTATCATAGTGCTTTGCGATTTATAACAAACTGTCGACCTCTTACTCATCATTGTTTGTTATATACAAAAGTGAATTGGACTTCGTTGCAGGCACGACGTTTTGCACATTGGTATGTTTTTATTTACAAAGCACTAATTGGGAATTTGCCTAATTATTTATGTTGTCTTCTGAATAGAAGGCAAAGTCTGCTCAGTCTTCGTTCGAGTGAGTTTTTGCAACTTGCTGTTCCTAGAGCTCGAACAGAGCTAGGAAAGACTGCTTTTAGTTTTGCTGCTCCATACACATGGAACCGGTTACAGGCTGATATAAAAATCAAGGACCTTGTTTCTTTGAACAGATTTAAGACTCTGATAAAATCAGTCAGGTCCACATCATCTGTGTGTGCGTGTTTTAATAAATTTTATGTGAGATTTTGAATGTATCTTGAATGTTGTAATTTGTGCTGCTGCTCGGTCTCTCTTGGCCAGGTCTCTCTTGTAAAAGAGATCTTGTATCTCAAGGGACTAACCTGGTTAAATAAAGGCAAATAAAAAAATAAAAAAATATTACCTTTGATCCATGTGATGTGTAATGAAGTTTAGATTATATTGTGGCAGTAATTTGATTTAATGGTTATACACGTTTTTGCTTTTAATATTTTTCAGAAGTTCACATTATAAAGCGTTGGATGGAGAAATGCCCAATGTTGCCATGCTAAGAGTGTCAGAGGTCTATAAGAAGTTTTAGTCCTGTAATTGCCCCTCTGGTTACAACAATGGGCATGTGAACTGCAGTCCCATTAGTTGAATGTGCTTTTGGGCCTGTAGAGGCAGGGAGTGTGGTTTCATTCCATCATAAGCCAGCAGCAGTGAGAGAAATTGTGAACATCCCAGGTGCCCCCACTCAAGCACCCCTTGCTATCCAAAACTATAGGCTGGGACGATGAGAATGTGCGTATGTTTTGTGAGAAGAGGAAGAAGTGCATGTTAAGTCCCTGGAAGTGTGATTGCTCCTGTGTTGCAGCTTCAATCCTCTGGCCCATGCTCAGAGTTGATGTGAAGAATGGCATGGTCTGAGAAAGATGAGAGTATATTGTGCTGCATCTAATAAAGTATGGTTAGCAAACGCTTCCTCGTATCCATGTTAACGTTAGTGATTGTATCAATAAATTTACCTTGACAGACCAGAAGCTATTACTTACTATTGAGATGTTTGTTTTAGCTAGCTAACTATGAAGCTGCTGTGTAAGTAGCATATCATTAAATTTTTATTTTTATTCATCTTCCCCCCTGCACAGTGTCAATGAAAAACAAGGTGACAGGAGAGGTCCGCGTGAGGGCAGTTTGTCATAGGTCTATGAGGAAAAGTGAAAAGCCACATGACTTGAGAGTAGGATCAATGGTTACACACACACAAAATTGTTTGTGTATATATGTATGTATGTATGTATGTACAAACATGCACTAATCAGTCATAACAATTACTGTTTTTTCGCAAGATATTTAAATATGGCAGTCTGAACTAAAGAAGCAAAAGCAGCCTTAATCCTGTGGTCTTTGCTGAATAAGACTTCCAGGGACTTCACATACAGTTGTTCCTGTTCTGGCAAAACAAAATATCCTGTTCTCACTCAACAAAATATTGGGCGCAGTGGGGGGCGCAAAATTATTCTCATCTATTAATGGGGGGCACGGCAGAAAACGTTTGGGAACCACTCCTTTAATGTATAAGTGTATAGAAGTGTATAACCACTACATCAGATTACTGCCATAATATAAGCAAAGCTGATTAAATATTGAAGGTGTGGTCATCTCCAATCACACCCTTCACTAATCACATTGACTAAATCTATAGCATCAATAAAACATGGTATTTGGTGCCCAAGCTTTTGCATGTGCCTACATATTTTATCTCTCTACCTTCAGTGAATTAAAGTGGATGTGTACAGTCAACTAATTTGGGAAACTTTACCTGACTTATTTATTTTTGCTCAATTACTGCTGTTCAATAAAATGTTAACAGATATTTTAATATATTTTTTCTCCTTAGATGGTGTTAAAACACTCGAGCCCTGTCATTTTGGTGAGCACCCATTGCTCCTGTGTGGCAGGATGTGCCCTGTGCAATCATTTGGTTGCCCTTCTTTATCAGACTGCACACTATTCTCAGCTAGATATTCCTGCTGTACCCCCAGTCCAAAGCTGCACAGACACCGAGCAGCGAGTTACCTAGCATGTCAGTTTGTATGTCACATGTATGTTCATCCATATGTAGCCACCATTAAAACAGTGCTAAATGTGTCCCTACTTTTAGGGTGTGAAGCCGGGACCCGTTGGAGAAATGGAGGTTCGAAAACCAAGGAATTCAACTGCTGACTGTGTGAGGTTATATATATAAGTTATCTTTTAAACCTTATATTCAACATCTAATTAAAAAGCTTAGACTTTTGTTAGGTTTTTATTATAGAAATAAATCTTGTTTTTCTTTTATTGTAAAAAAGAAGTTAGTTGAAGCAACGTTCATGCCTGTATTAGATTATGGAGATATTTTGTATATGAATGCTCCTGTGCACTGTTTGAGCATACTGGACAGTGTGTATCATAGTGCTTTGCGATTTATAACAAACTGTCGACCTCTTACTCATCATTGTTTGTTATATACAAAAGTGAATTGGACTTCGTTGCAGGCACGACGTTTTGCACATTGGTATGTTTTTATTTACAAAGCACTAATTGGGAATTTGCCTAATTATTTATGTTGTCTTCTGAATAGAAGGCAAAGTCTGCTCAGTCTTCGTTCGAGTGAGTTTTTGCAACTTGCTGTTCCTAGAGCTCGAACAGAGCTAGGAAAGACTGCTTTTAGTTTTGCTGCTCCATACACATGGAACCGGTTACAGGCTGATATAAAAATCAAGGACCTTGTTTCTTTGAACAGATTTAAGACTCTGATAAAATCAGTCAGGTCCACATCATCTGTGTGTGCGTGTTTTAATAAATTTTATGTGAGATTTTGAATGTATCTTGAATGTTGTAATTTGTGCTGCTGCTCGGTCTCTCTTGGCCAGGTCTCTCTTGTAAAAGAGATCTTGTATCTCAAGGGACTAACCTGGTTAAATAAAGGCAAATAAAAAAATAAAAAAATATTACCTTTGATCCATGTGATGTGTAATGAAGTTTAGATTATATTGTGGCAGTAATTTGATTTAATGGTTATACACGTTTTTGCTTTTAATATTTTTCAGAAGTTCACATTATAAAGCGTTGGATGGAGAAATGCCCAATGTTGCCATGCTAAGAGTGTCAGAGGTCTATAAGAAGTTTTAGTCCTGTAATTGCCCCTCTGGTTACAACAATGGGCATGTGAACTGCAGTCCCATTAGTTGAATGTGCTTTTGGGCCTGTAGAGGCAGGGAGTGTGGTTTCATTCCATCATAAGCCAGCAGCAGTGAGAGAAATTGTGAACATCCCAGGTGCCCCCACTCAAGCACCCCTTGCTATCCAAAACTATAGGCTGGGACGATGAGAATGTGCGTATGTTTTGTGAGAAGAGGAAGAAGTGCATGTTAAGTCCCTGGAAGTGTGATTGAGCATGGGCCAGAGGATTGAAGCTGCAACACAGGAGCAGAGTTGATGTGAAGAATGGCATGGTCTGAGAAAGATGAGAGTATATTGTGCTGCATCTAATAAAGTATGGTTAGCAAACGCTTCCTCGTATCCATGTTAACGTTAGTGATTGTATCAATAAATTTACCTTGACAGACCAGAAGCTATTACTTACTATTGAGATGTTTGTTTTAGCTAGCTAACTATGAAGCTGCTGTGTAAGTAGCATATCATTAAATTTTTATTTTTATTCATCTTCCCCCCTGCACAGTGTCAATGAAAAACAAGGTGACAGGAGAGGTCCGCGTGAGGGCAGTTTGTCATAGGTCTATGAGGAAAAGTGAAAAGCCACATGACTTGAGAGTAGGATCAATGGTTACACACACACAAAAGTGTTTGTGTATATATGTATGTATGTATGTATGTACAAACATGCACTAATCAGTCATAACAATTACTGTTTTTTCGCAAGATATTTAAATATGGCAGTCTGAACTAAAGAAGCAAAAGCAGCCTTAATCCTGTGGTCTTTGCTGAATAAGACTTCCAGGGACTTCACATACAGTTGTTCCTGTTCTGGCAAAACAAAATATCCTGTTCTCACTCAACAAAATATTGGGCGCAGTGGGGGGCGCAAAATTATTCTCATCTATTAATGGGGGGCACGGCAGAAAACGTTTGGGAACCACTCCTTTAATGTATAAGTGTATAGAAGTGTATAACCACTACATCAGATTACTGCCATAATATAAGCAAAGCTGATTAAATATTGAAGGTGTGGTCATCTCCAATCACACCCTTCACTAATCACATTGACTAAATCTATAGCATCAATAAAACATGGTATTTGGTGCCCAAGCTTTTGCATGTGCCTACATATTTTATCTCTCTACCTTCAGTGAATTAAAGTGGATGTGTACAGTCAACTAATTTGGGAAACTTTACCTGACTTATTTATTTTTGCTCAATTACTGCTGTTCAATAAAATGTTAACAGATATTTTAATATATTTTTTCTCCTTAGATGGTGTTAAAACACTCGAGCCCTGTCATTTTGGTGAGCACCCATTGCTCCTGTGTGGCAGGATGTGCCCTGTGCAATCATTTGGTTGCCCTTCTTTATCAGACTGCACACTATTCTCAGCTAGATATTCCTGCTGTACCCCCAGTCCAAAGCTGCACAGACACCGAGCAGCGAGTTACCTAGCATGTCAGTTTGTATGTCACATGTATGTTCATCCATATGTAGCCACCATTAAAACAGTGCTAAATGTGTCCCTACTTTTAGGGTGTGAAGCCGGGACCCGTTGGAGAAATGGAGGTTCGAAAACCAAGGAATTCAACTGCTGACTGTGTGAGGTTATATATATAAGTTATCTTTTAAACCTTATATTCAACATCTAATTAAAAAGCTTAGACTTTTGTTAGGTTTTTATTATAGAAATAAATCTTGTTTTTCTTTTATTGTAAAAAAGAAGTTAGTTGAAGCAACGTTCATGCCTGTATTAGATTATGGAGATATTTTGTATATGAATGCTCCTGTGCACTGTTTGAGCATACTGGACAGTGTGTATCATAGTGCTTTGCGATTTATAACAAACTGTCGACCTCTTACTCATCATTGTTTGTTATATACAAAAGTGAATTGGACTTCGTTGCAGGCACGACGTTTTGCACATTGGTATGTTTTTATTTACAAAGCACTAATTGGGAATTTGCCTAATTATTTATGTTGTCTTCTGAATAGAAGGCAAAGTCTGCTCAGTCTTCGTTCGAGTGAGTTTTTGCAACTTGCTGTTCCTAGAGCTCGAACAGAGCTAGGAAAGACTGCTTTTAGTTTTGCTGCTCCATACACATGGAACCGGTTACAGGCTGATATAAAAATCAAGGACCTTGTTTCTTTGAACAGATTTAAGACTCTGATAAAATCAGTCAGGTCCACATCATCTGTGTGTGCGTGTTTTAATAAATTTTATGTGAGATTTTGAATGTATCTTGAATGTTGTAATTTGTGCTGCTGCTCGGTCTCTCTTGGCCAGGTCTCTCTTGTAAAAGAGATCTTGTATCTCAAGGGACTAACCTGGTTAAATAAAGGCAAATAAAAAAATAAAAAAATATTACCTTTGATCCATGTGATGTGTAATGAAGTTTAGATTATATTGTGGCAGTAATTTGATTTAATGGTTATACACGTTTTTGCTTTTAATATTTTTCAGAAGTTCACATTATAAAGCGTTGGATGGAGAAATGCCCAATGTTGCCATGCTAAGAGTGTCAGAGGTCTATAAGAAGTTTTAGTCCTGTAATTGCCCCTCTGGTTACAACAATGGGCATGTGAACTGCAGTCCCATTAGTTGAATGTGCTTTTGGGCCTGTAGAGGCAGGGAGTGTGGTTTCATTCCATCATAAGCCAGCAGCAGTGAGAGAAATTGTGAACATCCCAGGTGCCCCCACTCAAGCACCCCTTGCTATCCAAAACTATAGGCTGGGACGATGAGAATGTGCGTATGTTTTGTGAGAAGAGGAAGAAGTGCATGTTAAGTCCCTGGAAGTGTGATTGAGCATGGGCCAGAGGATTGAAGCTGCAACACAGGAGCAGAGTTGATGTGAAGAATGGCATGGTCTGAGAAAGATGAGAGTATATTGTGCTGCATCTAATAAAGTATGGTTAGCAAACGCTTCCTCGTATCCATGTTAACGTTAGTGATTGTATCAATAAATTTACCTTGACAGACCAGAAGCTATTACTTACTATTGAGATGTTTGTTTTAGCTAGCTAACTATGAAGCTGCTGTGTAAGTAGCATATCATTAAATTTTTATTTTTATTCATCTTCCCCCCTGCACAGTGTCAATGAAAAACAAGGTGACAGGAGAGGTCCGCGTGAGGGCAGTTTGTCATAGGTCTATGAGGAAAAGTGAAAAGCCACATGACTTGAGAGTAGGATCAATGGTTACACACACACACACAAGTGTTTGTGTATATATGTATGTATGTATGTATGTACAAACATGCACTAATCAGTCATAACAATTACTGTTTTTTCGCAAGATATTTAAATATGGCAGTCTGAACTAAAGAAGCAAAAGCAGCCTTAATCCTGTGGTCTTTGCTGAATAAGACTTCCAGGGACTTCACATACAGTTGTTCCTGTTCTGGCAAAACAAAATATCCTGTTCTCACTCAACAAAATATTGGGCGCAGTGGGGGGCGCAAAATTATTCTCATCTATTAATGGGGGGCACGGCAGAAAACGTTTGGGAACCACTCCTTTAATGTATAAGTGTATAGAAGTGTATAACCACTACATCAGATTACTGCCATAATATAAGCAAAGCTGATTAAATATTGAAGGTGTGGTCATCTCCAATCACACCCTTCACTAATCACATTGACTAAATCTATAGCATCAATAAAACATGGTATTTGGTGCCCAAGCTTTTGCATGTGCCTACATATTTTATCTCTCTACCTTCAGTGAATTAAAGTGGATGTGTACAGTCAACTAATTTGGGAAACTTTACCTGACTTATTTATTTTTGCTCAATTACTGCTGTTCAATAAAATGTTAACAGATATTTTAATATATTTTTTCTCCTTAGATGGTGTTAAAACACTCGAGCCCTGTCATTTTGGTGAGCACCCATTGCTCCTGTGTGGCAGGATGTGCCCTGTGCAATCATTTGGTTGCCCTTCTTTATCAGACTGCACACTATTCTCAGCTAGATATTCCTGCTGTACCCCCAGTCCAAAGCTGCACAGACACCGAGCAGCGAGTTACCTAGCATGTCAGTTTGTATGTCACATGTATGTTCATCCATATGTAGCCACCATTAAAACAGTGCTAAATGTGTCCCTACTTTTAGGGTGTGAAGCCGGGACCCGTTGGAGAAATGGAGGTTCGAAAACCAAGGAATTCAACTGCTGACTGTGTGAGGTTATATATATAAGTTATCTTTTAAACCTTATATTCAACATCTAATTAAAAAGCTTAGACTTTTGTTAGGTTTTTATTATAGAAATAAATCTTGTTTTTCTTTTATTGTAAAAAAGAAGTTAGTTGAAGCAACGTTCATGCCTGTATTAGATTATGGAGATATTTTGTATATGAATGCTCCTGTGCACTGTTTGAGCATACTGGACAGTGTGTATCATAGTGCTTTGCGATTTATAACAAACTGTCGACCTCTTACTCATCATTGTTTGTTATATACAAAAGTGAATTGGACTTCGTTGCAGGCACGACGTTTTGCACATTGGTATGTTTTTATTTACAAAGCACTAATTGGGAATTTGCCTAATTATTTATGTTGTCTTCTGAATAGAAGGCAAAGTCTGCTCAGTCTTCGTTCGAGTGAGTTTTTGCAACTTGCTGTTCCTAGAGCTCGAACAGAGCTAGGAAAGACTGCTTTTAGTTTTGCTGCTCCATACACATGGAACCGGTTACAGGCTGATATAAAAATCAAGGACCTTGTTTCTTTGAACAGATTTAAGACTCTGATAAAATCAGTCAGGTCCACATCATCTGTGTGTGCGTGTTTTAATAAATTTTATGTGAGATTTTGAATGTATCTTGAATGTTGTAATTTGTGCTGCTGCTCGGTCTCTCTTGGCCAGGTCTCTCTTGTAAAAGAGATCTTGTATCTCAAGGGACTAACCTGGTTAAATAAAGGCAAATAAAAAAATAAAAAAATATTACCTTTGATCCATGTGATGTGTAATGAAGTTTAGATTATATTGTGGCAGTAATTTGATTTAATGGTTATACACGTTTTTGCTTTTAATATTTTTCAGAAGTTCACATTATAAAGCGTTGGATGGAGAAATGCCCAATGTTGCCATGCTAAGAGTGTCAGAGGTCTATAAGAAGTTTTAGTCCTGTAATTGCCCCTCTGGTTACAACAATGGGCATGTGAACTGCAGTCCCATTAGTTGAATGTGCTTTTGGGCCTGTAGAGGCAGGGAGTGTGGTTTCATTCCATCATAAGCCAGCAGCAGTGAGAGAAATTGTGAACATCCCAGGTGCCCCCACTCAAGCACCCCTTGCTATCCAAAACTATAGGCTGGGACGATGAGAATGTGCGTATGTTTTGTGAGAAGAGGAAGAAGTGCATGTTAAGTCCCTGGAAGTGTGATTGCTCCTGTGTTGCAGCTTCAATCCTCTGGCCCATGCTCAGAGTTGATGTGAAGAATGGCATGGTCTGAGAAAGATGAGAGTATATTGTGCTGCATCTAATAAAGTATGGTTAGCAAACGCTTCCTCGTATCCATGTTAACGTTAGTGATTGTATCAATAAATTTACCTTGACAGACCAGAAGCTATTACTTACTATTGAGATGTTTGTTTTAGCTAGCTAACTATGAAGCTGCTGTGTAAGTAGCATATCATTAAATTTTTATTTTTATTCATCTTCCCCCCTGCACAGTGTCAATGAAAAACAAGGTGACAGGAGAGGTCCGCGTGAGGGCAGTTTGTCATAGGTCTATGAGGAAAAGTGAAAAGCCACATGACTTGAGAGTAGGATCAATGGTTACACACACACAAAAGTGTTTGTGTATATATGTATGTATGTATGTATGTACAAACATGCACTAATCAGTCATAACAATTACTGTTTTTTCGCAAGATATTTAAATATGGCAGTCTGAACTAAAGAAGCAAAAGCAGCCTTAATCCTGTGGTCTTTGCTGAATAAGACTTCCAGGGACTTCACATACAGTTGTTCCTGTTCTGGCAAAACAAAATATCCTGTTCTCACTCAACAAAATATTGGGCGCAGTGGGGGGCGCAAAATTATTCTCATCTATTAATGGGGGGCACGGCAGAAAACGTTTGGGAACCACTCCTTTAATGTATAAGTGTATAGAAGTGTATAACCACTACATCAGATTACTGCCATAATATAAGCAAAGCTGATTAAATATTGAAGGTGTGGTCATCTCCAATCACACCCTTCACTAATCACATTGACTAAATCTATAGCATCAATAAAACATGGTATTTGGTGCCCAAGCTTTTGCATGTGCCTACATATTTTATCTCTCTACCTTCAGTGAATTAAAGTGGATGTGTACAGTCAACTAATTTGGGAAACTTTACCTGACTTATTTATTTTTGCTCAATTACTGCTGTTCAATAAAATGTTAACAGATATTTTAATATATTTTTTCTCCTTAGATGGTGTTAAAACACTCGAGCCCTGTCATTTTGGTGAGCACCCATTGCTCCTGTGTGGCAGGATGTGCCCTGTGCAATCATTTGGTTGCCCTTCTTTATCAGACTGCACACTATTCTCAGCTAGATATTCCTGCTGTACCCCCAGTCCAAAGCTGCACAGACACCGAGCAGCGAGTTACCTAGCATGTCAGTTTGTATGTCACATGTATGTTCATCCATATGTAGCCACCATTAAAACAGTGCTAAATGTGTCCCTACTTTTAGGGTGTGAAGCCGGGACCCGTTGGAGAAATGGAGGTTCGAAAACCAAGGAATTCAACTGCTGACTGTGTGAGGTTATATATATAAGTTATCTTTTAAACCTTATATTCAACATCTAATTAAAAAGCTTAGACTTTTGTTAGGTTTTTATTATAGAAATAAATCTTGTTTTTCTTTTATTGTAAAAAAGAAGTTAGTTGAAGCAACGTTCATGCCTGTATTAGATTATGGAGATATTTTGTATATGAATGCTCCTGTGCACTGTTTGAGCATACTGGACAGTGTGTATCATAGTGCTTTGCGATTTATAACAAACTGTCGACCTCTTACTCATCATTGTTTGTTATATACAAAAGTGAATTGGACTTCGTTGCAGGCACGACGTTTTGCACATTGGTATGTTTTTATTTACAAAGCACTAATTGGGAATTTGCCTAATTATTTATGTTGTCTTCTGAATAGAAGGCAAAGTCTGCTCAGTCTTCGTTCGAGTGAGTTTTTGCAACTTGCTGTTCCTAGAGCTCGAACAGAGCTAGGAAAGACTGCTTTTAGTTTTGCTGCTCCATACACATGGAACCGGTTACAGGCTGATATAAAAATCAAGGACCTTGTTTCTTTGAACAGATTTAAGACTCTGATAAAATCAGTCAGGTCCACATCATCTGTGTGTGCGTGTTTTAATAAATTTTATGTGAGATTTTGAATGTATCTTGAATGTTGTAATTTGTGCTGCTGCTCGGTCTCTCTTGGCCAGGTCTCTCTTGTAAAAGAGATCTTGTATCTCAAGGGACTAACCTGGTTAAATAAAGGCAAATAAAAAAATATTACCTTTGATCCATGTGATGTGTAATAAAGTTTAGATTATATTGTGGCAGTAATTTGATTTAATGGTTATACACGTTTTTGCTTTTAATATTTTTCAGAAGTTCACATTATAAAGCGTTGGATGGAGAAATGCCCAATGTTGCCATGCTAAGAGTGTCAGAGGTCTATAAGAAGTTTTAGTCCTGTAATTGCCCCTCTGGTTACAACAATGGGCATGTGAACTGCAGTCCCATTAGTTGAATGTGCTTTTGGGCCTGTAGAGGCAGGGAGTGTGGTTTCATTCCATCATAAGCCAGCAGCAGTGAGAGAAATTGTGAACATCCCAGGTGCCCCCACTCAAGCACCCCTTGCTATCCAAAACTATAGGCTGGGACGATGAGAATGTGCGTATGTTTTGTGAGAAGAGGAAGAAGTGCATGTTAAGTCCCTGGAAGTGTGATTGAGCATGGGCCAGAGGATTGAAGCTGCAACACAGGAGCAGAGTTGATGTGAAGAATGGCATGGTCTGAGAAAGATGAGAGTATATTGTGCTGCATCTAATAAAGTATGGTTAGCAAACGCTTCCTCGTATCCATGTTAACGTTAGTGATTGTATCAATAAATTTACCTTGACAGACCAGAAGCTATTACTTACTATTGAGATGTTTGTTTTAGCTAGCTAACTATGAAGCTGCTGTGTAAGTAGCATATCATTAAATTTTTATTTTTATTCATCTTCCCCCCTGCACAGTGTCAATGAAAAACAAGGTGACAGGAGAGGTCCGCGTGAGGGCAGTTTGTCATAGGTCTATGAGGAAAAGTGAAAAGCCACATGACTTGAGAGTAGGATCAATGGTTACACACACACACACAAGTGTTTGTGTATATATGTATGTATGTATGTATGTACAAACATGCACTAATCAGTCATAACAATTACTGTTTTTTCGCAAGATATTTAAATATGGCAGTCTGAACTAAAGAAGCAAAAGCAGCCTTAATCCTGTGGTCTTTGCTGAATAAGACTTCCAGGGACTTCACATACAGTTGTTCCTGTTCTGGCAAAACAAAATATCCTGTTCTCACTCAACAAAATATTGGGCGCAGTGGGGGGCGCAAAATTATTCTCATCTATTAATGGGGGGCACGGCAGAAAACGTTTGGGAACCACTCCTTTAATGTATAAGTGTATAGAAGTGTATAACCACTACATCAGATTACTGCCATAATATAAGCAAAGCTGATTAAATATTGAAGGTGTGGTCATCTCCAATCACACCCTTCACTAATCACATTGACTAAATCTATAGCATCAATAAAACATGGTATTTGGTGCCCAAGCTTTTGCATGTGCCTACATATTTTATCTCTCTACCTTCAGTGAATTAAAGTGGATGTGTACAGTCAACTAATTTGGGAAACTTTACCTGACTTATTTATTTTTGCTCAATTACTGCTGTTCAATAAAATGTTAACAGATATTTTAATATATTTTTTCTCCTTAGATGGTGTTAAAACACTCGAGCCCTGTCATTTTGGTGAGCACCCATTGCTCCTGTGTGGCAGGATGTGCCCTGTGCAATCATTTGGTTGCCCTTCTTTATCAGACTGCACACTATTCTCAGCTAGATATTCCTGCTGTACCCCCAGTCCAAAGCTGCACAGACACCGAGCAGCGAGTTACCTAGCATGTCAGTTTGTATGTCACATGTATGTTCATCCATATGTAGCCACCATTAAAACAGTGCTAAATGTGTCCCTACTTTTAGGGTGTGAAGCCGGGACCCGTTGGAGAAATGGAGGTTCGAAAACCAAGGAATTCAACTGCTGACTGTGTGAGGTTATATATATAAGTTATCTTTTAAACCTTATATTCAACATCTAATTAAAAAGCTTAGACTTTTGTTAGGTTTTTATTATAGAAATAAATCTTGTTTTTCTTTTATTGTAAAAAAGAAGTTAGTTGAAGCAACGTTCATGCCTGTATTAGATTATGGAGATATTTTGTATATGAATGCTCCTGTGCACTGTTTGAGCATACTGGACAGTGTGTATCATAGTGCTTTGCGATTTATAACAAACTGTCGACCTCTTACTCATCATTGTTTGTTATATACAAAAGTGAATTGGACTTCGTTGCAGGCACGACGTTTTGCACATTGGTATGTTTTTATTTACAAAGCACTAATTGGGAATTTGCCTAATTATTTATGTTGTCTTCTGAATAGAAGGCAAAGTCTGCTCAGTCTTCGTTCGAGTGAGTTTTTGCAACTTGCTGTTCCTAGAGCTCGAACAGAGCTAGGAAAGACTGCTTTTAGTTTTGCTGCTCCATACACATGGAACCGGTTACAGGCTGATATAAAAATCAAGGACCTTGTTTCTTTGAACAGATTTAAGACTCTGATAAAATCAGTCAGGTCCACATCATCTGTGTGTGCGTGTTTTAATAAATTTTATGTGAGATTTTGAATGTATCTTGAATGTTGTAATTTGTGCTGCTGCTCGGTCTCTCTTGGCCAGGTCTCTCTTGTAAAAGAGATCTTGTATCTCAAGGGACTAACCTGGTTAAATAAAGGCAAATAAAAAAATAAAAAAATATTACCTTTGATCCATGTGATGTGTAATGAAGTTTAGATTATATTGTGGCAGTAATTTGATTTAATGGTTATACACGTTTTTGCTTTTAATATTTTTCAGAAGTTCACATTATAAAGCGTTGGATGGAGAAATGCCCAATGTTGCCATGCTAAGAGTGTCAGAGGTCTATAAGAAGTTTTAGTCCTGTAATTGCCCCTCTGGTTACAACAATGGGCATGGGAACTGCAGTCCCATTAGTTGAATGTGCTTTTGGGCCTGTAGAGGCAGGGAGTGTGGTTTCATTCCATCATAAGCCAGCAGCAGTGAGAGAAATTGTGAACATCCCAGGTGCCCCCACTCAAGCACCCCTTGCTATCCAAAACTATAGGCTGGGACGATGAGAATGTGCGTATGTTTTGTGAGAAGAGGAAGAAGTGCATGTTAAGTCCCTGGAAGTGTGATTGAGCATGGGCCAGAGGATTGAAGCTGCAACACAGGAGCAGAGTTGATGTGAAGAATGGCATGGTCTGAGAAAGATGAGAGTATATTGTGCTGCATCTAATAAAGTATGGTTAGCAAACGCTTCCTCGTATCCATGTTAACGTTAGTGATTGTATCAATAAATTTACCTTGACAGACCAGAAGCTATTACTTACTATTGAGATGTTTGTTTTAGCTAGCTAACTATGAAGCTGCTGTGTAAGTAGCATATCATTAAATTTTTATTTTTATTCATCTTCCCCCCTGCACAGTGTCAATGAAAAACAAGGTGACAGGAGAGGTCCGCGTGAGGGCAGTTTGTCATAGGTCTATGAGGAAAAGTGAAAAGCCACATGACTTGAGAGTAGGATCAATGGTTACACACACACACACAAGTGTTTGTGTATATATGTATGTATGTATGTATGTACAAACATGCACTAATCAGTCATAACAATTACTGTTTTTTCGCAAGATATTTAAATATGGCAGTCTGAACTAAAGAAGCAAAAGCAGCCTTAATCCTGTGGTCTTTGCTGAATAAGACTTCCAGGGACTTCACATACAGTTGTTCCTGTTCTGGCAAAACAAAATATCCTGTTCTCACTCAACAAAATATTGGGCGCAGTGGGGGGCGCAAAATTATTCTCATCTATTAATGGGGGGCACGGCAGAAAACGTTTGGGAACCACTCCTTTAATGTATAAGTGTATAGAAGTGTATAACCACTACATCAGATTACTGCCATAATATAAGCAAAGCTGATTAAATATTGAAGGTGTGGTCATCTCCAATCACACCCTTCACTAATCACATTGACTAAATCTATAGCATCAATAAAACATGGTATTTGGTGCCCAAGCTTTTGCATGTGCCTACATATTTTATCTCTCTACCTTCAGTGAATTAAAGTGGATGTGTACAGTCAACTAATTTGGGAAACTTTACCTGACTTATTTATTTTTGCTCAATTACTGCTGTTCAATAAAATGTTAACAGATATTTTAATATATTTTTTCTCCTTAGATGGTGTTAAAACACTCGAGCCCTGTCATTTTGGTGAGCACCCATTGCTCCTGTGTGGCAGGATGTGCCCTGTGCAATCATTTGGTTGCCCTTCTTTATCAGACTGCACACTATTCTCAGCTAGATATTCCTGCTGTACCCCCAGTCCAAAGCTGCACAGACACCGAGCAGCGAGTTACCTAGCATGTCAGTTTGTATGTCACATGTATGTTCATCCATATGTAGCCACCATTAAAACAGTGCTAAATGTGTCCCTACTTTTAGGGTGTGAAGCCGGGACCCGTTGGAGAAATGGAGGTTCGAAAACCAAGGAATTCAACTGCTGACTGTGTGAGGTTATATATATAAGTTATCTTTTAAACCTTATATTCAACATCTAATTCAAAAGCTTAGACTTTTGTTAGGTTTTTATTATAGAAATAAATCTTGTTTTTCTTTTATTGTAAAAAAGAAGTTAGTTGAAGCAACGTTCATGCCTGTATTAGATTATGGAGATATTTTGTATATGAATGCTCCTGTGCACTGTTTGAGCATACTGGACAGTGTGTATCATAGTGCTTTGCGATTTATAACAAACTGTCGACCTCTTACTCATCATTGTTTGTTATATACAAAAGTGAATTGGACTTCGTTGCAGGCACGACGTTTTGCACATTGGTATGTTTTTATTTACAAAGCACTAATTGGGAATTTGCCTAATTATTTATGTTGTCTTCTGAATAGAAGGCAAAGTCTGCTCAGTCTTCGTTCGAGTGAGTTTTTGCAACTTGCTGTTCCTAGAGCTCGAACAGAGCTAGGAAAGACTGCTTTTAGTTTTGCTGCTCCATACACATGGAACCGGTTACAGGCTGATATAAAAATCAAGGACCTTGTTTCTTTGAACAGATTTAAGACTCTGATAAAATCAGTCAGGTCCACATCATCTGTGTGTGCGTGTTTTAATAAATTTTATGTGAGATTTTGAATGTATCTTGAATGTTGTAATTTGTGCTGCTGCTCGGTCTCTCTTGGCCAGGTCTCTCTTGTAAAAGAGATCTTGTATCTCAAGGGACTAACCTGGTTAAATAAAGGCAAATAAAAAAATAAAAAAATATTACCTTTGATCCATGTGATGTGTAATGAAGTTTAGATTATATTGTGGCAGTAATTTGATTTAATGGTTATACACGTTTTTGCTTTTAATATTTTTCAGAAGTTCACATTATAAAGCGTTGGATGGAGAAATGCCCAATGTTGCCATGCTAAGAGTGTCAGAGGTCTATAAGAAGTTTTAGTCCTGTAATTGCCCCTCTGGTTACAACAATGGGCATGTGAACTGCAGTCCCATTAGTTGAATGTGCTTTTGGGCCTGTAGAGGCAGGGAGTGTGGTTTCATTCCATCATAAGCCAGCAGCAGTGAGAGAAATTGTGAACATCCCAGGTGCCCCCACTCAAGCACCCCTTGCTATCCAAAACTATAGGCTGGGACGATGAGAATGTGCGTATGTTTTGTGAGAAGAGGAAGAAGTGCATGTTAAGTCCCTGGAAGTGTGATTGAGCATGGGCCAGAGGATTGAAGCTGCAACACAGGAGCAGAGTTGATGTGAAGAATGGCATGGTCTGAGAAAGATGAGAGTATATTGTGCTGCATCTAATAAAGTATGGTTAGCAAACGCTTCCTCGTATCCATGTTAACGTTAGTGATTGTATCAATAAATTTACCTTGACAGACCAGAAGCTATTACTTACTATTGAGATGTTTGTTTTAGCTAGCTAACTATGAAGCTGCTGTGTAAGTAGCATATCATTAAATTTTTATTTTTATTCATCTTCCCCCCTGCACAGTGTCAATGAAAAACAAGGTGACAGGAGAGGTCCGCGTGAGGGCAGTTTGTCATAGGTCTATGAGGAAAAGTGAAAAGCCACATGACTTGAGAGTAGGATCAATGGTTACACACACACAAAAGTGTTTGTGTATATATGTATGTATGTATGTATGTACAAACATGCACTAATCAGTCATAACAATTACTGTTTTTTCGCAAGATATTTAAATATGGCAGTCTGAACTAAAGAAGCAAAAGCAGCCTTAATCCTGTGGTCTTTGCTGAATAAGACTTCCAGGGACTTCACATACAGTTGTTCCTGTTCTGGCAAAACAAAATATCCTGTTCTCACTCAACAAAATATTGGGCGCAGTGGGGGGCGCAAAATTATTCTCATCTATTAATGGGGGGCACGGCAGAAAACGTTTGGGAACCACTCCTTTAATGTATAAGTGTATAGAAGTGTATAACCACTACATCAGATTACTGCCATAATATAAGCAAAGCTGATTAAATATTGAAGGTGTGGTCATCTCCAATCACACCCTTCACTAATCACATTGACTAAATCTATAGCATCAATAAAACATGGTATTTGGTGCCCAAGCTTTTGCATGTGCCTACATATTTTATCTCTCTACCTTCAGTGAATTAAAGTGGATGTGTACAGTCAACTAATTTGGGAAACTTTACCTGACTTATTTATTTTTGCTCAATTACTGCTGTTCAATAAAATGTTAACAGATATTTTAATATATTTTTTCTCCTTAGATGGTGTTAAAACACTCGAGCCCTGTCATTTTGGTGAGCACCCATTGCTCCTGTGTGGCAGGATGTGCCCTGTGCAATCATTTGGTTGCCCTTCTTTATCAGACTGCACACTATTCTCAGCTAGATATTCCTGCTGTACCCCCAGTCCAAAGCTGCACAGACACCGAGCAGCGAGTTACCTAGCATGTCAGTTTGTATGTCACATGTATGTTCATCCATATGTAGCCACCATTAAAACAGTGCTAAATGTGTCCCTACTTTTAGGGTGTGAAGCCGGGACCCGTTGGAGAAATGGAGGTTCGAAAACCAAGGAATTCAACTGCTGACTGTGTGAGGTTATATATATAAGTTATCTTTTAAACCTTATATTCAACATCTAATTAAAAAGCTTAGACTTTTGTTAGGTTTTTATTATAGAAATAAATCTTGTTTTTCTTTTATTGTAAAAAAGAAGTTAGTTGAAGCAACGTTCATGCCTGTATTAGATTATGGAGATATTTTGTATATGAATGCTCCTGTGCACTGTTTGAGCATACTGGACAGTGTGTATCATAGTGCTTTGCGATTTATAACAAACTGTCGACCTCTTACTCATCATTGTTTGTTATATACAAAAGTGAATTGGACTTCGTTGCAGGCACGACGTTTTGCACATTGGTATGTTTTTATTTACAAAGCACTAATTGGGAATTTGCCTAATTATTTATGTTGTCTTCTGAATAGAAGGCAAAGTCTGCTCAGTCTTCGTTCGAGTGAGTTTTTGCAACTTGCTGTTCCTAGAGCTCGAACAGAGCTAGGAAAGACTGCTTTTAGTTTTGCTGCTCCATACACATGGAACCGGTTACAGGCTGATATAAAAATCAAGGACCTTGTTTCTTTGAACAGATTTAAGACTCTGATAAAATCAGTCAGGTCCACATCATCTGTGTGTGCGTGTTTTAATAAATTTTATGTGAGATTTTGAATGTATCTTGAATGTTGTAATTTGTGCTGCTGCTCGGTCTCTCTTGGCCAGGTCTCTCTTGTAAAAGAGATCTTGTATCTCAAGGGACTAACCTGGTTAAATAAAGGCAAATAAAAAAATAAAAAAATATTACCTTTGATCCATGTGATGTGTAATGAAGTTTAGATTATATTGTGGCAGTAATTTGATTTAATGGTTATACACGTTTTTGCTTTTAATATTTTTCAGAAGTTCACATTATAAAGCGTTGGATGGAGAAATGCCCAATGTTGCCATGCTAAGAGTGTCAGAGGTCTATAAGAAGTTTTAGTCCTGTAATTGCCCCTCTGGTTACAACAATGGGCATGTGAACTGCAGTCCCATTAGTTGAATGTGCTTTTGGGCCTGTAGAGGCAGGGAGTGTGGTTTCATTCCATCATAAGCCAGCAGCAGTGAGAGAAATTGTGAACATCCCAGGTGCCCCCACTCAAGCACCCCTTGCTATCCAAAACTATAGGCTGGGACGATGAGAATGTGCGTATGTTTTGTGAGAAGAGGAAGAAGTGCATGTTAAGTCCCTGGAAGTGTGATTGAGCATGGGCCAGAGGATTGAAGCTGCAACACAGGAGCAGAGTTGATGTGAAGAATGGCATGGTCTGAGAAAGATGAGAGTATATTGTGCTGCATCTAATAAAGTATGGTTAGCAAACGCTTCCTCGTATCCATGTTAACGTTAGTGATTGTATCAATAAATTTACCTTGACAGACCAGAAGCTATTACTTACTATTGAGATGTTTGTTTTAGCTAGCTAACTATGAAGCTGCTGTGTAAGTAGCATATCATTAAATTTTTATTTTTATTCATCTTCCCCCCTGCACAGTGTCAATGAAAAACAAGGTGACAGGAGAGGTCCGCGTGAGGGCAGTTTGTCATAGGTCTATGAGGAAAAGTGAAAAGCCACATGACTTGAGAGTAGGATCAATGGTTACACACACACAAAAGTGTTTGTGTATATATGTATGTATGTATGTATGTACAAACATGCACTAATCAGTCATAACAATTACTGTTTTTTCGCAAGATATTTAAATATGGCAGTCTGAACTAAAGAAGCAAAAGCAGCCTTAATCCTGTGGTCTTTGCTGAATAAGACTTCCAGGGACTTCACATACAGTTGTTCCTGTTCTGGCAAAACAAAATATCCTGTTCTCACTCAACAAAATATTGGGCGCAGTGGGGGGCGCAAAATTATTCTCATCTATTAATGGGGGGCACGGCAGAAAACGTTTGGGAACCACTCCTTTAATGTATAAGTGTATAGAAGTGTATAACCACTACATCAGATTACTGCCATAATATAAGCAAAGCTGATTAAATATTGAAGGTGTGGTCATCTCCAATCACACCCTTCACTAATCACATTGACTAAATCTATAGCATCAATAAAACATGGTATTTGGTGCCCAAGCTTTTGCATGTGCCTACATATTTTATCTCTCTACCTTCAGTGAATTAAAGTGGATGTGTACAGTCAACTAATTTGGGAAACTTTACCTGACTTATTTATTTTTGCTCAATTACTGCTGTTCAATAAAATGTTAACAGATATTTTAATATATTTTTTCTCCTTAGATGGTGTTAAAACACTCGAGCCCTGTCATTTTGGTGAGCACCCATTGCTCCTGTGTGGCAGGATGTGCCCTGTGCAATCATTTGGTTGCCCTTCTTTATCAGACTGCACACTATTCTCAGCTAGATATTCCTGCTGTACCCCCAGTCCAAAGCTGCACAGACACCGAGCAGCGAGTTACCTAGCATGTCAGTTTGTATGTCACATGTATGTTCATCCATATGTAGCCACCATTAAAACAGTGCTAAATGTGTCCCTACTTTTAGGGTGTGAAGCCGGGACCCGTTGGAGAAATGGAGGTTCGAAAACCAAGGAATTCAACTGCTGACTGTGTGAGGTTATATATATAAGTTATCTTTTAAACCTTATATTCAACATCTAATTAAAAAGCTTAGACTTTTGTTAGGTTTTTATTATAGAAATAAATCTTGTTTTTCTTTTATTGTAAAAAAGAAGTTAGTTGAAGCAACGTTCATGCCTGTATTAGATTATGGAGATATTTTGTATATGAATGCTCCTGTGCACTGTTTGAGCATACTGGACAGTGTGTATCATAGTGCTTTGCGATTTATAACAAACTGTCGACCTCTTACTCATCATTGTTTGTTATATACAAAAGTGAATTGGACTTCGTTGCAGGCACGACGTTTTGCACATTGGTATGTTTTTATTTACAAAGCACTAATTGGGAATTTGCCTAATTATTTATGTTGTCTTCTGAATAGAAGGCAAAGTCTGCTCAGTCTTCGTTCGAGTGAGTTTTTGCAACTTGCTGTTCCTAGAGCTCGAACAGAGCTAGGAAAGACTGCTTTTAGTTTTGCTGCTCCATACACATGGAACCGGTTACAGGCTGATATAAAAATCAAGGACCTTGTTTCTTTGAACAGATTTAAGACTCTGATAAAATCAGTCAGGTCCACATCATCTGTGTGTGCGTGTTTTAATAAATTTTATGTGAGATTTTGAATGTATCTTGAATGTTGTAATTTGTGCTGCTGCTCGGTCTCTCTTGGCCAGGTCTCTCTTGTAAAAGAGATCTTGTATCTCAAGGGACTAACCTGGTTAAATAAAGGCAAATAAAAAAATAAAAAAATATTACCTTTGATCCATGTGATGTGTAATGAAGTTTAGATTATATTGTGGCAGTAATTTGATTTAATGGTTATACACGTTTTTGCTTTTAATATTTTTCAGAAGTTCACATTATAAAGCGTTGGATGGAGAAATGCCCAATGTTGCCATGCTAAGAGTGTCAGAGGTCTATAAGAAGTTTTAGTCCTGTAATTGCCCCTCTGGTTACAACAATGGGCATGTGAACTGCAGTCCCATTAGTTGAATGTGCTTTTGGGCCTGTAGAGGCAGGGAGTGTGGTTTCATTCCATCATAAGCCAGCAGCAGTGAGAGAAATTGTGAACATCCCAGGTGCCCCCACTCAAGCACCCCTTGCTATCCAAAACTATAGGCTGGGACGATGAGAATGTGCGTATGTTTTGTGAGAAGAGGAAGAAGTGCATGTTAAGTCCCTGGAAGTGTGATTGCTCCTGTGTTGCAGCTTCAATCCTCTGGCCCATGCTCAGAGTTGATGTGAAGAATGGCATGGTCTGAGAAAGATGAGAGTATATTGTGCTGCATCTAATAAAGTATGGTTAGCAAACGCTTCCTCGTATCCATGTTAACGTTAGTGATTGTATCAATAAATTTACCTTGACAGACCAGAAGCTATTACTTACTATTGAGATGTTTGTTTTAGCTAGCTAACTATGAAGCTGCTGTGTAAGTAGCATATCATTAAATTTTTATTTTTATTCATCTTCCCCCCTGCACAGTGTCAATGAAAAACAAGGTGACAGGAGAGGTCCGCGTGAGGGCAGTTTGTCATAGGTCTATGAGGAAAAGTGAAAAGCCACATGACTTGAGAGTAGGATCAATGGTTACACACACACAAAAGTGTTTGTGTATATATGTATGTATGTATGTATGTACAAACATGCACTAATCAGTCATAACAATTACTGTTTTTTCGCAAGATATTTAAATATGGCAGTCTGAACTAAAGAAGCAAAAGCAGCCTTAATCCTGTGGTCTTTGCTGAATAAGACTTCCAGGGACTTCACATACAGTTGTTCCTGTTCTGGCAAAACAAAATATCCTGTTCTCACTCAACAAAATATTGGGCGCAGTGGGGGGCGCAAAATTATTCTCATCTATTAATGGGGGGCACGGCAGAAAACGTTTGGGAACCACTCCTTTAATGTATAAGTGTATAGAAGTGTATAACCACTACATCAGATTACTGCCATAATATAAGCAAAGCTGATTAAATATTGAAGGTGTGGTCATCTCCAATCACACCCTTCACTAATCACATTGACTAAATCTATAGCATCAATAAAACATGGTATTTGGTGCCCAAGCTTTTGCATGTGCCTACATATTTTATCTCTCTACCTTCAGTGAATTAAAGTGGATGTGTACAGTCAACTAATTTGGGAAACTTTACCTGACTTATTTATTTTTGCTCAATTACTGCTGTTCAATAAAATGTTAACAGATATTTTAATATATTTTTTCTCCTTAGATGGTGTTAAAACACTCGAGCCCTGTCATTTTGGTGAGCACCCATTGCTCCTGTGTGGCAGGATGTGCCCTGTGCAATCATTTGGTTGCCCTTCTTTATCAGACTGCACACTATTCTCAGCTAGATATTCCTGCTGTACCCCCAGTCCAAAGCTGCACAGACACCGAGCAGCGAGTTACCTAGCATGTCAGTTTGTATGTCACATGTATGTTCATCCATATGTAGCCACCATTAAAACAGTGCTAAATGTGTCCCTACTTTTAGGGTGTGAAGCCGGGACCCGTTGGAGAAATGGAGGTTCGAAAACCAAGGAATTCAACTGCTGACTGTGTGAGGTTATATATATAAGTTATCTTTTAAACCTTATATTCAACATCTAATTAAAAAGCTTAGACTTTTGTTAGGTTTTTATTATAGAAATAAATCTTGTTTTTCTTTTATTGTAAAAAAGAAGTTAGTTGAAGCAACGTTCATGCCTGTATTAGATTATGGAGATATTTTGTATATGAATGCTCCTGTGCACTGTTTGAGCATACTGGACAGTGTGTATCATAGTGCTTTGCGATTTATAACAAACTGTCGACCTCTTACTCATCATTGTTTGTTATATACAAAAGTGAATTGGACTTCGTTGCAGGCACGACGTTTTGCACATTGGTATGTTTTTATTTACAAAGCACTAATTGGGAATTTGCCTAATTATTTATGTTGTCTTCTGAATAGAAGGCAAAGTCTGCTCAGTCTTCGTTCGAGTGAGTTTTTGCAACTTGCTGTTCCTAGAGCTCGAACAGAGCTAGGAAAGACTGCTTTTAGTTTTGCTGCTCCATACACATGGAACCGGTTACAGGCTGATATAAAAATCAAGGACCTTGTTTCTTTGAACAGATTTAAGACTCTGATAAAATCAGTCAGGTCCACATCATCTGTGTGTGCGTGTTTTAATAAATTTTATGTGAGATTTTGAATGTATCTTGAATGTTGTAATTTGTGCTGCTGCTCGGTCTCTCTTGGCCAGGTCTCTCTTGTAAAAGAGATCTTGTATCTCAAGGGACTAACCTGGTTAAATAAAGGCAAATAAAAAAATAAAAAAATATTACCTTTGATCCATGTGATGTGTAATGAAGTTTAGATTATATTGTGGCAGTAATTTGATTTAATGGTTATACACGTTTTTGCTTTTAATATTTTTCAGAAGTTCACATTATAAAGCGTTGGATGGAGAAATGCCCAATGTTGCCATGCTAAGAGTGTCAGAGGTCTATAAGAAGTTTTAGTCCTGTAATTGCCCCTCTGGTTACAACAATGGGCATGTGAACTGCAGTCCCATTAGTTGAATGTGCTTTTGGGCCTGTAGAGGCAGGGAGTGTGGTTTCATTCCATCATAAGCCAGCAGCAGTGAGAGAAATTGTGAACATCCCAGGTGCCCCCACTCAAGCACCCCTTGCTATCCAAAACTATAGGCTGGGACGATGAGAATGTGCGTATGTTTTGTGAGAAGAGGAAGAAGTGCATGTTAAGTCCCTGGAAGTGTGATTGAGCATGGGCCAGAGGATTGAAGCTGCAACACAGGAGCAGAGTTGATGTGAAGAATGGCATGGTCTGAGAAAGATGAGAGTATATTGTGCTGCATCTAATAAAGTATGGTTAGCAAACGCTTCCTCGTATCCATGTTAACGTTAGTGATTGTATCAATAAATTTACCTTGACAGACCAGAAGCTATTACTTACTATTGAGATGTTTGTTTTAGCTAGCTAACTATGAAGCTGCTGTGTAAGTAGCATATCATTAAATTTTTATTTTTATTCATCTTCCCCCCTGCACAGTGTCAATGAAAAACAAGGTGACAGGAGAGGTCCGCGTGAGGGCAGTTTGTCATAGGTCTATGAGGAAAAGTGAAAAGCCACATGACTTGAGAGTAGGATCAATGGTTACACACACACAAAAGTGTTTGTGTATATATGTATGTATGTATGTATGTACAAACATGCACTAATCAGTCATAACAATTACTGTTTTTTCGCAAGATATTTAAATATGGCAGTCTGAACTAAAGAAGCAAAAGCAGCCTTAATCCTGTGGTCTTTGCTGAATAAGACTTCCAGGGACTTCACATACAGTTGTTCCTGTTCTGGCAAAACAAAATATCCTGTTCTCACTCAACAAAATATTGGGCGCAGTGGGGGGCGCAAAATTATTCTCATCTATTAATGGGGGGCACGGCAGAAAACGTTTGGGAACCACTCCTTTAATGTATAAGTGTATAGAAGTGTATAACCACTACATCAGATTACTGCCATAATATAAGCAAAGCTGATTAAATATTGAAGGTGTGGTCATCTCCAATCACACCCTTCACTAATCACATTGACTAAATCTATAGCATCAATAAAACATGGTATTTGGTGCCCAAGCTTTTGCATGTGCCTACATATTTTATCTCTCTACCTTCAGTGAATTAAAGTGGATGTGTACAGTCAACTAATTTGGGAAACTTTACCTGACTTATTTATTTTTGCTCAATTACTGCTGTTCAATAAAATGTTAACAGATATTTTAATATATTTTTTCTCCTTAGATGGTGTTAAAACACTCGAGCCCTGTCATTTTGGTGAGCACCCATTGCTCCTGTGTGGCAGGATGTGCCCTGTGCAATCATTTGGTTGCCCTTCTTTATCAGACTGCACACTATTCTCAGCTAGATATTCCTGCTGTACCCCCAGTCCAAAGCTGCACAGACACCGAGCAGCGAGTTACCTAGCATGTCAGTTTGTATGTCACATGTATGTTCATCCATATGTAGCCACCATTAAAACAGTGCTAAATGTGTCCCTACTTTTAGGGTGTGAAGCCGGGACCCGTTGGAGAAATGGAGGTTCGAAAACCAAGGAATTCAACTGCTGACTGTGTGAGGTTATATATATAAGTTATCTTTTAAACCTTATATTCAACATCTAATTCAAAAGCTTAGACTTTTGTTAGGTTTTTATTATAGAAATAAATCTTGTTTTTCTTTTATTGTAAAAAAGAAGTTAGTTGAAGCAACGTTCATGCCTGTATTAGATTATGGAGATATTTTGTATATGAATGCTCCTGTGCACTGTTTGAGCATACTGGACAGTGTGTATCATAGTGCTTTGCGATTTATAACAAACTGTCGACCTCTTACTCATCATTGTTTGTTATATACAAAAGTGAATTGGACTTCGTTGCAGGCACGACGTTTTGCACATTGGTATGTTTTTATTTACAAAGCACTAATTGGGAATTTGCCTAATTATTTATGTTGTCTTCTGAATAGAAGGCAAAGTCTGCTCAGTCTTCGTTCGAGTGAGTTTTTGCAACTTGCTGTTCCTAGAGCTCGAACAGAGCTAGGAAAGACTGCTTTTAGTTTTGCTGCTCCATACACATGGAACCGGTTACAGGCTGATATAAAAATCAAGGACCTTGTTTCTTTGAACAGATTTAAGACTCTGATAAAATCAGTCAGGTCCACATCATCTGTGTGTGCGTGTTTTAATAAATTTTATGTGAGATTTTGAATGTATCTTGAATGTTGTAATTTGTGCTGCTGCTCGGTCTCTCTTGGCCAGGTCTCTCTTGTAAAAGAGATCTTGTATCTCAAGGGACTAACCTGGTTAAATAAAGGCAAATAAAAAAATAAAAAAATATTACCTTTGATCCATGTGATGTGTAATGAAGTTTAGATTATATTGTGGCAGTAATTTGATTTAATGGTTATACACGTTTTTGCTTTTAATATTTTTCAGAAGTTCACATTATAAAGCGTTGGATGGAGAAATGCCCAATGTTGCCATGCTAAGAGTGTCAGAGGTCTATAAGAAGTTTTAGTCCTGTAATTGCCCCTCTGGTTACAACAATGGGCATGGGAACTGCAGTCCCATTAGTTGAATGTGCTTTTGGGCCTGTAGAGGCAGGGAGTGTGGTTTCATTCCATCATAAGCCAGCAGCAGTGAGAGAAATTGTGAACATCCCAGGTGCCCCCACTCAAGCACCCCTTGCTATCCAAAACTATAGGCTGGGACGATGAGAATGTGCGTATGTTTTGTGAGAAGAGGAAGAAGTGCATGTTAAGTCCCTGGAAGTGTGATTGAGCATGGGCCAGAGGATTGAAGCTGCAACACAGGAGCAGAGTTGATGTGAAGAATGGCATGGTCTGAGAAAGATGAGAGTATATTGTGCTGCATCTAATAAAGTATGGTTAGCAAACGCTTCCTCGTATCCATGTTAACGTTAGTGATTGTATCAATAAATTTACCTTGACAGACCAGAAGCTATTACTTACTATTGAGATGTTTGTTTTAGCTAGCTAACTATGAAGCTGCTGTGTAAGTAGCATATCATTAAATTTTTATTTTTATTCATCTTCCCCCCTGCACAGTGTCAATGAAAAACAAGGTGACAGGAGAGGTCCGCGTGAGGGCAGTTTGTCATAGGTCTATGAGGAAAAGTGAAAAGCCACATGACTTGAGAGTAGGATCAATGGTTACACACACACACACAAGTGTTTGTGTATATATGTATGTATGTATGTATGTACAAACATGCACTAATCAGTCATAACAATTACTGTTTTTTCGCAAGATATTTAAATATGGCAGTCTGAACTAAAGAAGCAAAAGCAGCCTTAATCCTGTGGTCTTTGCTGAATAAGACTTCCAGGGACTTCACATACAGTTGTTCCTGTTCTGGCAAAACAAAATATCCTGTTCTCACTCAACAAAATATTGGGCGCAGTGGGGGGCGCAAAATTATTCTCATCTATTAATGGGGGGCACGGCAGAAAACGTTTGGGAACCACTCCTTTAATGTATAAGTGTATAGAAGTGTATAACCACTACATCAGATTACTGCCATAATATAAGCAAAGCTGATTAAATATTGAAGGTGTGGTCATCTCCAATCACACCCTTCACTAATCACATTGACTAAATCTATAGCATCAATAAAACATGGTATTTGGTGCCCAAGCTTTTGCATGTGCCTACATATTTTATCTCTCTACCTTCAGTGAATTAAAGTGGATGTGTACAGTCAACTAATTTGGGAAACTTTACCTGACTTATTTATTTTTGCTCAATTACTGCTGTTCAATAAAATGTTAACAGATATTTTAATATATTTTTTCTCCTTAGATGGTGTTAAAACACTCGAGCCCTGTCATTTTGGTGAGCACCCATTGCTCCTGTGTGGCAGGATGTGCCCTGTGCAATCATTTGGTTGCCCTTCTTTATCAGACTGCACACTATTCTCAGCTAGATATTCCTGCTGTACCCCCAGTCCAAAGCTGCACAGACACCGAGCAGCGAGTTACCTAGCATGTCAGTTTGTATGTCACATGTATGTTCATCCATATGTAGCCACCATTAAAACAGTGCTAAATGTGTCCCTACTTTTAGGGTGTGAAGCCGGGACCCGTTGGAGAAATGGAGGTTCGAAAACCAAGGAATTCAACTGCTGACTGTGTGAGGTTATATATATAAGTTATCTTTTAAACCTTATATTCAACATCTAATTAAAAAGCTTAGACTTTTGTTAGGTTTTTATTATAGAAATAAATCTTGTTTTTCTTTTATTGTAAAAAAGAAGTTAGTTGAAGCAACGTTCATGCCTGTATTAGATTATGGAGATATTTTGTATATGAATGCTCCTGTGCACTGTTTGAGCATACTGGACAGTGTGTATCATAGTGCTTTGCGATTTATAACAAACTGTCGACCTCTTACTCATCATTGTTTGTTATATACAAAAGTGAATTGGACTTCGTTGCAGGCACGACGTTTTGCACATTGGTATGTTTTTATTTACAAAGCACTAATTGGGAATTTGCCTAATTATTTATGTTGTCTTCTGAATAGAAGGCAAAGTCTGCTCAGTCTTCGTTCGAGTGAGTTTTTGCAACTTGCTGTTCCTAGAGCTCGAACAGAGCTAGGAAAGACTGCTTTTAGTTTTGCTGCTCCATACACATGGAACCGGTTACAGGCTGATATAAAAATCAAGGACCTTGTTTCTTTGAACAGATTTAAGACTCTGATAAAATCAGTCAGGTCCACATCATCTGTGTGTGCGTGTTTTAATAAATTTTATGTGAGATTTTGAATGTATCTTGAATGTTGTAATTTGTGCTGCTGCTCGGTCTCTCTTGGCCAGGTCTCTCTTGTAAAAGAGATCTTGTATCTCAAGGGACTAACCTGGTTAAATAAAGGCAAATAAAAAAATAAAAAAATATTACCTTTGATCCATGTGATGTGTAATGAAGTTTAGATTATATTGTGGCAGTAATTTGATTTAATGGTTATACACGTTTTTGCTTTTAATATTTTTCAGAAGTTCACATTATAAAGCGTTGGATGGAGAAATGCCCAATGTTGCCATGCTAAGAGTGTCAGAGGTCTATAAGAAGTTTTAGTCCTGTAATTGCCCCTCTGGTTACAACAATGGGCATGTGAACTGCAGTCCCATTAGTTGAATGTGCTTTTGGGCCTGTAGAGGCAGGGAGTGTGGTTTCATTCCATCATAAGCCAGCAGCAGTGAGAGAAATTGTGAACATCCCAGGTGCCCCCACTCAAGCACCCCTTGCTATCCAAAACTATAGGCTGGGACGATGAGAATGTGCGTATGTTTTGTGAGAAGAGGAAGAAGTGCATGTTAAGTCCCTGGAAGTGTGATTGAGCATGGGCCAGAGGATTGAAGCTGCAACACAGGAGCAGAGTTGATGTGAAGAATGGCATGGTCTGAGAAAGATGAGAGTATATTGTGCTGCATCTAATAAAGTATGGTTAGCAAACGCTTCCTCGTATCCATGTTAACGTTAGTGATTGTATCAATAAATTTACCTTGACAGACCAGAAGCTATTACTTACTATTGAGATGTTTGTTTTAGCTAGCTAACTATGAAGCTGCTGTGTAAGTAGCATATCATTAAATTTTTATTTTTATTCATCTTCCCCCCTGCACAGTGTCAATGAAAAACAAGGTGACAGGAGAGGTCCGCGTGAGGGCAGTTTGTCATAGGTCTATGAGGAAAAGTGAAAAGCCACATGACTTGAGAGTAGGATCAATGGTTACACACACACAAAAGTGTTTGTGTATATATGTATGTATGTATGTATGTACAAACATGCACTAATCAGTCATAACAATTACTGTTTTTTCGCAAGATATTTAAATATGGCAGTCTGAACTAAAGAAGCAAAAGCAGCCTTAATCCTGTGGTCTTTGCTGAATAAGACTTCCAGGGACTTCACATACAGTTGTTCCTGTTCTGGCAAAACAAAATATCCTGTTCTCACTCAACAAAATATTGGGCGCAGTGGGGGGCGCAAAATTATTCTCATCTATTAATGGGGGGCACGGCAGAAAACGTTTGGGAACCACTCCTTTAATGTATAAGTGTATAGAAGTGTATAACCACTACATCAGATTACTGCCATAATATAAGCAAAGCTGATTAAATATTGAAGGTGTGGTCATCTCCAATCACACCCTTCACTAATCACATTGACTAAATCTATAGCATCAATAAAACATGGTATTTGGTGCCCAAGCTTTTGCATGTGCCTACATATTTTATCTCTCTACCTTCAGTGAATTAAAGTGGATGTGTACAGTCAACTAATTTGGGAAACTTTACCTGACTTATTTATTTTTGCTCAATTACTGCTGTTCAATAAAATGTTAACAGATATTTTAATATATTTTTTCTCCTTAGATGGTGTTAAAACACTCGAGCCCTGTCATTTTGGTGAGCACCCATTGCTCCTGTGTGGCAGGATGTGCCCTGTGCAATCATTTGGTTGCCCTTCTTTATCAGACTGCACACTATTCTCAGCTAGATATTCCTGCTGTACCCCCAGTCCAAAGCTGCACAGACACCAAGCAGCGAGTTACCTAGCATGTCAGTTTGTATGTCACATGTATGTTCATCCATATGTAGCCACCATTAAAACAGTGCTAAATGTGTCCCTACTTTTAGGGTGTGAAGCCGGGACCCGTTGGAGAAATGGAGGTTCGAAAACCAAGGAATTCAACTGCTGACTGTGTGAGGTTATATATATAAGTTATCTTTTAAACCTTATATTCAACATCTAATTAAAAAGCTTAGACTTTTGTTAGGTTTTTATTATAGAAATAAATCTTGTTTTTCTTTTATTGTAAAAAAGAAGTTAGTTGAAGCAACGTTCATGCCTGTATTAGATTATGGAGATATTTTGTATATGAATGCTCCTGTGCACTGTTTGAGCATACTGGACAGTGTGTATCATAGTGCTTTGCGATTTATAACAAACTGTCGACCTCTTACTCATCATTGTTTGTTATATACAAAAGTGAATTGGACTTCGTTGCAGGCACGACGTTTTGCACATTGGTATGTTTTTATTTACAAAGCACTAATTGGGAATTTGCCTAATTATTTATGTTGTCTTCTGAATAGAAGGCAAAGTCTGCTCAGTCTTCGTTCGAGTGAGTTTTTGCAACTTGCTGTTCCTAGAGCTCGAACAGAGCTAGGAAAGACTGCTTTTAGTTTTGCTGCTCCATACACATGGAACCGGTTACAGGCTGATATAAAAATCAAGGACCTTGTTTCTTTGAACAGATTTAAGACTCTGATAAAATCAGTCAGGTCCAGATCATCTGTGTGTGCGTGTTTTAATAAATTTTATGTGAGATTTTGAATGTATCTTGAATGTTGTAATTTGTGCTGCTGCTCGGTCTCTCTTGGCCAGGTCTCTCTTGTAAAAGAGATCTTGTATCTCAAGGGACTAACCTGGTTAAATAAAGGCAAATAAAAAAATAAAAAAATATTACCTTTGATCCATGTGATGTGTAATGAAGTTTAGATTATATTGTGGCAGTAATTTGATTTAATGGTTATACACGTTTTTGCTTTTAATATTTTTCAGAAGTTCACATTATAAAGCGTTGGATGGAGAAATGCCCAATGTTGCCATGCTAAGAGTGTCAGAGGTCTATAAGAAGTTTTAGTCCTGTAATTGCCCCTCTGGTTACAACAATGGGCATGTGAACTGCAGTCCCATTAGTTGAATGTGCTTTTGGGCCTGTAGAGGCAGGGAGTGTGGTTTCATTCCATCATAAGCCAGCAGCAGTGAGAGAAATTGTGAACATCCCAGGTGCCCCCACTCAAGCACCCCTTGCTATCCAAAACTATAGGCTGGGACGATGAGAATGTGCGTATGTTTTGTGAGAAGAGGAAGAAGTGCATGTTAAGTCCCTGGAAGTGTGATTGAGCATGGGCCAGAGGATTGAAGCTGCAACACAGGAGCAGAGTTGATGTGAAGAATGGCATGGTCTGAGAAAGATGAGAGTATATTGTGCTGCATCTAATAAAGTATGGTTAGCAAACGCTTCCTCGTATCCATGTTAACGTTAGTGATTGTATCAATAAATTTACCTTGACAGACCAGAAGCTATTACTTACTATTGAGATGTTTGTTTTAGCTAGCTAACTATGAAGCTGCTGTGTAAGTAGTATATCATTAAATTTTTATTTTTATTCATCTTCCCCCCTGCACAGTGTCAATGAAAAACAAGGTGACAGGAGAGGTCCGCGTGAGGGCAGTTTGTCATAGGTCTATGAGGAAAAGTGAAAAGCCACATGACTTGAGAGTAGGATCAATGGTTACACACACACACACAAGTGTTTGTGTATATATGTATGTATGTATGTATGTACAAACATGCACTAATCAGTCATAACAATTACTGTTTTTTCGCAAGATATTTAAATATGGCAGTCTGAACTAAAGAAGCAAAAGCAGCCTTAATCCTGTGGTCTTTGCTGAATAAGACTTCCAGGGACTTCACATACAGTTGTTCCTGTTCTGGCAAAACAAAATATCCTGTTCTCACTCAACAAAATATTGGGCGCAGTGGGGGGCGCAAAATTATTCTCATCTATTAATGGGGGGCACGGCAGAAAACGTTTGGGAACCACTCCTTTAATGTATAAGTGTATAGAAGTGTATAACCACTACATCAGATTACTGCCATAATATAAGCAAAGCTGATTAAATATTGAAGGTGTGGTCATCTCCAATCACACCCTTCACTAATCACATTGACTAAATCTATAGCATCAATAAAACATGGTATTTGGTGCCCAAGCTTTTGCATGTGCCTACATATTTTATCTCTCTACCTTCAGTGAATTAAAGTGGATGTGTACAGTCAACTAATTTGGGAAACTTTACCTGACTTATTTATTTTTGCTCAATTACTGCTGTTCAATAAAATGTTAACAGATATTTTAATATATTTTTTCTCCTTAGATGGTGTTAAAACACTCGAGCCCTGTCATTTTGGTGAGCACCCATTGCTCCTGTGTGGCAGGATGTGCCCTGTGCAATCATTTGGTTGCCCTTCTTTATCAGACTGCACACTATTCTCAGCTAGATATTCCTGCTGTACCCCCAGTCCAAAGCTGCACAGACACCGAGCAGCGAGTTACCTAGCATGTCAGTTTGTATGTCACATGTATGTTCATCCATATGTAGCCACCATTAAAACAGTGCTAAATGTGTCCCTACTTTTAGGGTGTGAAGCCGGGACCCGTTGGAGAAATGGAGGTTCGAAAACCAAGGAATTCAACTGCTGACTGTGTGAGGTTATATATATAAGTTATCTTTTAAACCTTATATTCAACATCTAATTAAAAAGCTTAGACTTTTGTTAGGTTTTTATTATAGAAATAAATCTTGTTTTTCTTTTATTGTAAAAAAGAAGTTAGTTGAAGCAACGTTCATGCCTGTATTAGATTATGGAGATATTTTGTATATGAATGCTCCTGTGCACTGTTTGAGCATACTGGACAGTGTGTATCATAGTGCTTTGCGATTTATAACAAACTGTCGACCTCTTACTCATCATTGTTTGTTATATACAAAAGTGAATTGGACTTCGTTGCAGGCACGACGTTTTGCACATTGGTATGTTTTTATTTACAAAGCACTAATTGGGAATTTGCCTAATTATTTATGTTGTCTTCTGAATAGAAGGCAAAGTCTGCTCAGTCTTCGTTCGAGTGAGTTTTTGCAACTTGCTGTTCCTAGAGCTCGAACAGAGCTAGGAAAGACTGCTTTTAGTTTTGCTGCTCCATACACATGGAACCGGTTACAGGCTGATATAAAAATCAAGGACCTTGTTTCTTTGAACAGATTTAAGACTCTGATAAAATCAGTCAGGTCCACATCATCTGTGTGTGCGTGTTTTAATAAATTTTATGTGAGATTTTGAATGTATCTTGAATGTTGTAATTTGTGCTGCTGCTCGGTCTCTCTTGGCCAGGTCTCTCTTGTAAAAGAGATCTTGTATCTCAAGGGACTAACCTGGTTAAATAAAGGCAAATAAAAAAATAAAAAAATATTACCTTTGATCCATGTGATGTGTAATGAAGTTTAGATTATATTGTGGCAGTAATTTGATTTAATGGTTATACACGTTTTTGCTTTTAATATTTTTCAGAAGTTCACATTATAAAGCGTTGGATGGAGAAATGCCCAATGTTGCCATGCTAAGAGTGTCAGAGGTCTATAAGAAGTTTTAGTCCTGTAATTGCCCCTCTGGTTACAACAATGGGCATGTGAACTGCAGTCCCATTAGTTGAATGTGCTTTTGGGCCTGTAGAGGCAGGGAGTGTGGTTTCATTCCATCATAAGCCAGCAGCAGTGAGAGAAATTGTGAACATCCCAGGTGCCCCCACTCAAGCACCCCTTGCTATCCAAAACTATAGGCTGGGACGATGAGAATGTGCGTATGTTTTGTGAGAAGAGGAAGAAGTGCATGTTAAGTCCCTGGAAGTGTGATTGAGCATGGGCCAGAGGATTGAAGCTGCAACACAGGAGCAGAGTTGATGTGAAGAATGGCATGGTCTGAGAAAGATGAGAGTATATTGTGCTGCATCTAATAAAGTATGGTTAGCAAACGCTTCCTCGTATCCATGTTAACGTTAGTGATTGTATCAATAAATTTACCTTGACAGACCAGAAGCTATTACTTACTATTGAGATGTTTGTTTTAGCTAGCTAACTATGAAGCTGCTGTGTAAGTAGCATATCATTAAATTTTTATTTTTATTCATCTTCCCCCCTGCACAGTGTCAATGAAAAACAAGGTGACAGGAGAGGTCCGCGTGAGGGCAGTTTGTCATAGGTCTATGAGGAAAAGTGAAAAGCCACATGACTTGAGAGTAGGATCAATGGTTACACACACACAAAAGTGTTTGTGTATATATGTATGTATGTATGTATGTACAAACATGCACTAATCAGTCATAACAATTACTGTTTTTTCGCAAGATATTTAAATATGGCAGTCTGAACTAAAGAAGCAAAAGCAGCCTTAATCCTGTGGTCTTTGCTGAATAAGACTTCCAGGGACTTCACATACAGTTGTTCCTGTTCTGGCAAAACAAAATATCCTGTTCTCACTCAACAAAATATTGGGCGCAGTGGGGGGCGCAAAATTATTCTCATCTATTAATGGGGGGCACGGCAGAAAACGTTTGGGAACCACTCCTTTAATGTATAAGTGTATAGAAGTGTATAACCACTACATCAGATTACTGCCATAATATAAGCAAAGCTGATTAAATATTGAAGGTGTGGTCATCTCCAATCACACCCTTCACTAATCACATTGACTAAATCTATAGCATCAATAAAACATGGTATTTGGTGCCCAAGCTTTTGCATGTGCCTACATATTTTATCTCTCTACCTTCAGTGAATTAAAGTGGATGTGTACAGTCAACTAATTTGGGAAACTTTACCTGACTTATTTATTTTTGCTCAATTACTGCTGTTCAATAAAATGTTAACAGATATTTTAATATATTTTTTCTCCTTAGATGGTGTTAAAACACTCGAGCCCTGTCATTTTGGTGAGCACCCATTGCTCCTGTGTGGCAGGATGTGCCCTGTGCAATCATTTGGTTGCCCTTCTTTATCAGACTGCACACTATTCTCAGCTAGATATTCCTGCTGTACCCCCAGTCCAAAGCTGCACAGACACCAAGCAGCGAGTTACCTAGCATGTCAGTTTGTATGTCACATGTATGTTCATCCATATGTAGCCACCATTAAAACAGTGCTAAATGTGTCCCTACTTTTAGGGTGTGAAGCCGGGACCCGTTGGAGAAATGGAGGTTCGAAAACCAAGGAATTCAACTGCTGACTGTGTGAGGTTATATATATAAGTTATCTTTTAAACCTTATATTCAACATCTAATTAAAAAGCTTAGACTTTTGTTAGGTTTTTATTATAGAAATAAATCTTGTTTTTCTTTTATTGTAAAAAAGAAGTTAGTTGAAGCAACGTTCATGCCTGTATTAGATTATGGAGATATTTTGTATATGAATGCTCCTGTGCACTGTTTGAGCATACTGGACAGTGTGTATCATAGTGCTTTGCGATTTATAACAAACTGTCGACCTCTTACTCATCATTGTTTGTTATATACAAAAGTGAATTGGACTTCGTTGCAGGCACGACGTTTTGCACATTGGTATGTTTTTATTTACAAAGCACTAATTGGGAATTTGCCTAATTATTTATGTTGTCTTCTGAATAGAAGGCAAAGTCTGCTCAGTCTTCGTTCGAGTGAGTTTTTGCAACTTGCTGTTCCTAGAGCTCGAACAGAGCTAGGAAAGACTGCTTTTAGTTTTGCTGCTCCATACACATGGAACCGGTTACAGGCTGATATAAAAATCAAGGACCTTGTTTCTTTGAACAGATTTAAGACTCTGATAAAATCAGTCAGGTCCAGATCATCTGTGTGTGCGTGTTTTAATAAATTTTATGTGAGATTTTGAATGTATCTTGAATGTTGTAATTTGTGCTGCTGCTCGGTCTCTCTTGGCCAGGTCTCTCTTGTAAAAGAGATCTTGTATCTCAAGGGACTAACCTGGTTAAATAAAGGCAAATAAAAAAATAAAAAAATATTACCTTTGATCCATGTGATGTGTAATGAAGTTTAGATTATATTGTGGCAGTAATTTGATTTAATGGTTATACACGTTTTTGCTTTTAATATTTTTCAGAAGTTCACATTATAAAGCGTTGGATGGAGAAATGCCCAATGTTGCCATGCTAAGAGTGTCAGAGGTCTATAAGAAGTTTTAGTCCTGTAATTGCCCCTCTGGTTACAACAATGGGCATGTGAACTGCAGTCCCATTAGTTGAATGTGCTTTTGGGCCTGTAGAGGCAGGGAGTGTGGTTTCATTCCATCATAAGCCAGCAGCAGTGAGAGAAATTGTGAACATCCCAGGTGCCCCCACTCAAGCACCCCTTGCTATCCAAAACTATAGGCTGGGACGATGAGAATGTGCGTATGTTTTGTGAGAAGAGGAAGAAGTGCATGTTAAGTCCCTGGAAGTGTGATTGAGCATGGGCCAGAGGATTGAAGCTGCAACACAGGAGCAGAGTTGATGTGAAGAATGGCATGGTCTGAGAAAGATGAGAGTATATTGTGCTGCATCTAATAAAGTATGGTTAGCAAACGCTTCCTCGTATCCATGTTAACGTTAGTGATTGTATCAATAAATTTACCTTGACAGACCAGAAGCTATTACTTACTATTGAGATGTTTGTTTTAGCTAGCTAACTATGAAGCTGCTGTGTAAGTAGCATATCATTAAATTTTTATTTTTATTCATCTTCCCCCCTGCACAGTGTCAATGAAAAACAAGGTGACAGGAGAGGTCCGCGTGAGGGCAGTTTGTCATAGGTCTATGAGGAAAAGTGAAAAGCCACATGACTTGAGAGTAGGATCAATGGTTACACACACACACACAAGTGTTTGTGTATATATGTATGTATGTATGTATGTACAAACATGCACTAATCAGTCATAACAATTACTGTTTTTTCGCAAGATATTTAAATATGGCAGTCTGAACTAAAGAAGCAAAAGCAGCCTTAATCCTGTGGTCTTTGCTGAATAAGACTTCCAGGGACTTCACATACAGTTGTTCCTGTTCTGGCAAAACAAAATATCCTGTTCTCACTCAACAAAATATTGGGCGCAGTGGGGGGCGCAAAATTATTCTCATCTATTAATGGGGGGCACGGCAGAAAACGTTTGGGAACCACTCCTTTAATGTATAAGTGTATAGAAGTGTATAACCACTACATCAGATTACTGCCATAATATAAGCAAAGCTGATTAAATATTGAAGGTGTGGTCATCTCCAATCACACCCTTCACTAATCACATTGACTAAATCTATAGCATCAATAAAACATGGTATTTGGTGCCCAAGCTTTTGCATGTGCCTACATATTTTATCTCTCTACCTTCAGTGAATTAAAGTGGATGTGTACAGTCAACTAATTTGGGAAACTTTACCTGACTTATTTATTTTTGCTCAATTACTGCTGTTCAATAAAATGTTAACAGATATTTTAATATATTTTTTCTCCTTAGATGGTGTTAAAACACTCGAGCCCTGTCATTTTGGTGAGCACCCATTGCTCCTGTGTGGCAGGATGTGCCCTGTGCAATCATTTGGTTGCCCTTCTTTATCAGACTGCACACTATTCTCAGCTAGATATTCCTGCTGTACCCCCAGTCCAAAGCTGCACAGACACCGAGCAGCGAGTTACCTAGCATGTCAGTTTGTATGTCACATGTATGTTCATCCATATGTAGCCACCATTAAAACAGTGCTAAATGTGTCCCTACTTTTAGGGTGTGAAGCCGGGACCCGTTGGAGAAATGGAGGTTCGAAAACCAGGGAGTGTGGTTTGATTCCATGATAAGCCAGCAGCAGTGAGAGAAATTGTGAACATCCCAGGTGCCCCCAGTCAAGCACCCCTTGCTATGGAAAACTATAGGCTGGGACGATGAGAATGTGCGTATGTTTTGTGAGAAGAGGAAGAAGTGCATGTTAAGTCCCTGGAAGTGTGATTGAGCATGGGGCAGAGGATTGAAGCTGCAAGACAGGAGCAGAGTTGATGTGAAGAATGGCATGGTCTGAGAAAGATGAGAGTAAGATGTAGAGCAGGCATGTGAAAGATAGGGCCCCGCGGGCCGGACCCGGCCCGTTGGATTATTTAATACGGCCCGGCATAAATTTCTGAGTATGTCAAAAAATGAAGCAAGTCTCTAGCTCATTTCTATCAAAAGTTGTGATTTAAAAAAAATGAATACAAATCAAATGCTCTCTCTGGTCACTAGAGGGCAGTAAATGACAGCATGCAGCACTGACACGAGTTAAAGCTTCAGTCAAAGGATGCAATTCCGCTATGAAGCGATTCTGCTATGAAGGATAAATTTGGGTCCGTGGAAATAAATACGTTTTATCAATATCTCGTGCCAGGTTACCCCAAATTAACAGCCATGGCTGCATAAGTTCTATCCATGTTTGGGACTACTTATCTTTGTGAACAGGTGTTCTCTGTAATGAACAATAATAAAACAAAGCAGCGCTCAAGGTTAACAAATAAACACTTGAATGACATTGTTAAATGTGCTGCTACTCAGGATTTGACACCTAATATCGATGCACTTGTGAAGGCAAAAAGATGCCAAGTTACAGGAGCCAGCAGTAGCAAGTAGACTGCAGGAATGCAGTGAGAGAGAGAGAAAAAAAGTGTGATGACACGAAATTTGTTTGCACTCATGAATACAGATCATTAAAAATAAGATTCATCTGGTTTCATATTAAAGATAATTAATATTGTGCAGTATGTTCTCAGCTTCAGTAGGCCCAGCCTAGTAGTTTGATCTGATGTAGTCTTAATTTTATTACCCATGCACTGCTATAACTTTTATTTGTATTTCTTTTTTTATTTATTTCAAAGCAGTATGACTATTAAGGCGAAAATGTTTTTTTCATAGCTCCCACTTGAGTTTGTTAATGTGGTGAGTTGCTTCAGGTATAAAACTGCATTCACTCAACTGTTAAAATAAACCAGTTGTTAACACATTCACCGTCAAACATGAAAATCTTTTTTTTTTTCATTGTTTTAATGTGTTGTGCTTAGAAAAGATCCCTTTTCATCCATGATTATAAAATGTAGGCTGAATGATAAAGCATAGTACTGAAAAATAAAGCGAAATATTTGGAGTTGATTTGTAGTTACTGATCCGGCTCACCTAAGAACAGAAGGTCTGGATCCGGCCCCACAGCCAAACTGAGTTTGACATGCCTGATCTACACGTTTCCATGAGGCAAACCATGTTCGAGGACATACTTCTGCAGATAATTTGGCAGAGAGAATCTACAGGGGAACTGTCCAGACCAAGGACATGAGGGGAGGAATTCATATGGAGCCAGTTGCAGTTCAAGAGTACTGCATTCTGAAAAATGTGAATTATTCACCATGTGGGTTTGTCATTCACCCTGATGCTCCATGGCTGGGTTGTTCCCCTGATGGAGTAATCTTCGATCCCTCTGAGAATCCACCATTTGGACTCTTAGAAGTCAAATGCCCCAACATTCAGAGTTATGTGGACTGCCCCTATCTGAAAATGTCAAGCGGTGCTTTGAAACTTCGGAGGCAACACAAGTACTGCTGGCAAGTTCAGGGACAGATCCTCTTGACTGGTTTAGAATGGTGTGATTTTGTTGTGTGTGCTCAGGAGGACACACTAGTTGAGCGAGTTTACAAAAATCAAGAAGTGATGCACACCATTAGAGAAAAAGCGGATCATTTTTTCTTTTACCATTACATACAAAAGTGTTTGCAGTAAAACATAAATACAATGATTACCTGTATAGTGTCAGCTTAATTATCTGTTGTTCATTAAGAAGTGATTTGTTTGTTTTTTCTGTCAATGGATTAATTCCACTGTTTTTATGTCTTCCTTTAAGTGCAGACATAAAAAAAATATGAGAAGGATTTTTGATTCTCCAAGCCAAGGTTTATTACAGCAGGTTATTAAGACCAGTAATATTAAAGCATCAAAACATATTTACATATTTTCGATATTTAAATGCATACATTCTAAAATTTGCTCCATGTCTTTACAAGTGGTCCATTCTGATAGTTCACAAGCAGACAAGATACAGTAAATAGCTGATTTATGCTGCCTGAAATAGACATGGGGATGACGGTGTCAAACAATTTGTGCTCCTTTACTCGTCGGATGCACCGTTCAACATGTACCCTGAGCCTGGCTACGGACTGTGTGTGTTTTACGTCATGTGCAGACATTCGTGTGCACCTTTTCAGGAAAACTGGCCTGTGGATCTTACATGGTACAAGATCGTCTACCAGGAAGCCTTTATCCACCATTATTGCCATGTCAGGGGTAAGTAGAGGAATAATTCCTGACTGTCTGAACATCTCCCTGTCACTAATAGACCCAGCATAGAGTCCAGACACAAAGGTTATAGACTGTTAGCCCATAAACGATTCTCTAGGATAGTTATACATGTAGGGGCCAACGATATACGTCTGCGGCAGTCAGAGGTGACTAAGGCTAATGTTAAAGAGGTGGTTAAATTAGCCCAGACGATGTCCGATGCCGTAATCTGCTCTGGCCCCATCCCAAAGCGGCGCGGTGATGAGCAGTACAGCAGGCTCACGTCACTAAACCGCTGGATGTCCAAGTGGTGCTCCGAAAATCAAGTGGGCTTTATTGATAATTGGAAAGATTTCGAGGGCAAGCCTGGTCTTTTAGGCAGGGACGGTGTCCACCCCACCCGGGATGGCGCTGCCCTGTTATCTTGCAGCATAGCCCGTAGTCTTTTAGTTAGTGGGCAGTGTAGTACTAGGAGCTGCTGACTAACCAGAGTCGCGACCAGGCCGCAGACTAACGGGCTAAACCGTCTGTCTGCGAGCTGCTTAGAGGCGTCACCAAGATCCCATAGGATTGAGACTGTGTCTGTGCCCCGGGTTAAATTAAATCATAAGAAAATAGTCCGTCCTAAGTTTTTAACTAATATTCAAACTTCACATCCAATTATTACCTATATGACCGATCTGAAAATTGGATTAATTAATATTCGATCACTCAACTCTAAAGCAGTTTTTATGAATGAACTTATAACTGACCAGAAAATTGATATTTTATGTCTAACTGAAACATGGATTCAATCTGGTGACTATTTATCTCTAAACGAAGCCACTCCTGTGGGATATAGTTATATACATAAACCTAGATTGTCAGGCAGAGGAGGAGGAATATGTATAATATATCGTGATTGTTTAGAAATTCATCAGAAATACTTGGATATCTTTAATTCATTTGAGATGCTGTCTATTAATGTAACTAGTCCATCTGAAAATAAAAGTTCATTTTCCCTAACAAATGTATATAGACCACCAGGGACTTACACAGATTTCTTAAAAGATTTCACAGATTTTACAGCAAATTTAGCAGTTAGTAGTGACAAAATAATAATGGTAGGAGACTTTAACATACATTTTGATAATGCGGAGGATCCACTGACAAGGGCTTTTACTTCTATATTGAACTCTGTTGGCATTACACAAAACGTTGTAGGACCCACACACTATCAAAATCATACCCTAGATTTAATCTTAACGTTGGGTATTGACGTAGATAATATAAATATAAATATAGACATTCGTGTGCACCTTTTCAGGAAAACTGGCCTGTGGATCTTACATGGTACAAGATCGTCTACCAGGAAGCCTTTATCCACCATTATTGCCATGTCAGGGGTAAGTAGAGGAATAATTCCTGACTGTCTGAACATCTCCCTGTCACTAATAGACCCAGCATAGAGTCCAGACACAAAGGTTATGGCACCATGGGATGCCATTCCAATTAAGGCCTTGAAGGTACAATGAGACTTATAATTGGAAAAGACTTCACTCTGTAACAGCAGGGATGATGGTGTTTGGCAGCAGAGCTCTGTACAATCCAGGATAACTTGTGTGTCCTGAAAATTCCCAAACTCCTCTGGCAGGTAGGCCTGTACTTTGTCTTTGGGCATCCAAATGCAGACAGACCCTAAAAGAAATGTAGGTTTGGAGTTGGTGACCCGTATCATCTGATGTGTTGCAGGTTCAATCAGTTCCCAGAAGGCCATCAGGTGGTTGTAGGTTGCAAACCTGCAAAGACAGTAGATGGATTATTAAGATACACTGATCAAAAACTAATCAGTCATATCCAGTATTTTTGTTCAGAAGCTCACCTTTTTAGATCATTTTAACTCTATTGTGCACACATTCCAGGCGGCCATTTTTAAAATTCCTCAGATTCCCGACATAGTCCACTATAAAACTAGATATCAACTTTCTGCTTCTAAAAATCAGCTAGCGTAAGTTTGTATAAATCGGCTAGACACGGTAAGTGTTTTGATTTATTCATGGCTGGTGTTGGTTTGTTTCCTTGTTCGGAGTGTGGCATGTTTAGTCTAGACCCTTTCGCCACTGATAGTAATAGTGATAGTATTTGTGAGAGGTGCCAGTTAGTTACTTCTCTTGTGGCGAAAGTGGAAAGTTTAGAGCGCCGCGTCCACTCATTATTGAGGGATAGAGAGTCAGGGACAGGGTCTGTAGTAGGTGTGGACGCGCCAGGGAGAACTAGCGCCTCCGCGACTCCGGCGATAGAGCCCTCACAGCGGGGCGAATGGGTGACGTCTCGGCGGCGTAGTCGGAGAGCGAGGGCTGCAGCTACCGCTAACGCCAGCGCTAGCCCACCAGAGCACCACTCCCCGGTTCACGTGTCCAACAGGTTTGCCCCGCTCAGTGTTACACCCGCTGAGGAGACTCTGGTCATAGGAGACTCTATAGTCCGACACGTGAAAGTCGCTATTCCTGTAGGGGCACCAGCGGTTACAGTCAGCTGTTTACCGGAAGCCAGAGCGCCGGACATTAGTGGCAACCTTAGACTGTTAGCCCATAAACGATTCTCTAGGATAGTTATACATGTAGGGGCCAACGATATACGTCTGCGGCAGTCAGAGGTGACTAAGGCTAATGTTAAAGAGGTGGTTAAATTAGCCCAGACGATGTCCGATGCCGTAATCTGCTCTGGCCCCATCCCAATGCGGCGCGGTGATGAGCAGTACAGCAGGCTCACGTCACTAAACCGCTGGATGTCCAAGTGGTGCTCCGAAAATCAAGTGGGCTTTATTGATAATTGGAAAGATTTCGAGGGCAAGCCTGGTCTTTTAGGCAGGGACGGTGTCCACCCCACCCGGGATGGCGCTGCCCTGTTATCTTGCAGCATAGCCCGTAGTCTTTTAGTTAGTGGGCAGTGTAGTACTAGGAGCTGCTGACTAACCAGAGTCGCGACCAGGCCGCAGACTAACGGGCTAAACCGTCTGTCTGCGAGCTGCTTAGAGGCGTCACCAAGATCCCATAGGATTGAGACTGTGTCTGTGCCCCGGGTTAAATTAAATCATAAGAAAATAGTCCGTCCTAAGTTTTTAACTAATATTCAAACTTCACATCCAATTATTACCTATATGACCGATCTGAAAATTGGATTAATTAATATTCGATCACTCAACTCTAAAGCAGTTTTTATGAATGAACTTATAACTGACCAGAAAATTGATATTTTATGTCTAACTGAAACATGGATTCAATCTGGTGACTATTTATCTCTAAACGAAGCCACTCCTGTGGGATATAGTTATATACATAAACCTAGATTGTCAGGCAGAGGAGGAGGAATATGTATAATATATCGTGATTGTTTAGAAATTCATCAGAAATACTTGGATATCTTTAATTCATTTGAGATGCTGTCTATTAATGTAACTAGTCCATCTGAAAATAAAAGTTCATTTTCCCTAACAAATGTATATAGACCACCAGGGCCTTACTCAGATTTCTTAAAAGATTTCACAGATTTTACAGCAAATTTAGCAGTTAGTAGTGACAAAATAATAATGGTAGGAGACTTTAACATACATTTTGATAATGCGGAGGATCCACTGACAAGGGCTTTTACTTCTATATTGAACTCTGTTGGCATTACACAAAACGTTGTAGGACCCACACACTATCAAAATCATACCCTAGATTTAATCTTAACGTTGGGTATTGACGTAGATAATATAAATATAAATATAGACATTCGTGTGCACCTTTTCAGGAAAACTGGCCTGTGGATCTTACATGGTACAAGATCGTCTACCAGGAAGCCTTTATCCACCATTATTGCCATGTCAGGGGTAAGTAGAGGAATAATTCCTGACTGTCTGAACATCTCCCTGTCACTAATAGACCCAGCATAGAGTCCAGACACAAAGGTTATGGCACCATGGGATGCCATTCCAATTAAGGCCTTGAAGGTACAATGAGACTTATAATTGGAAAAGACTTCACTCTGTAACAGCAGGGATGATGGTGTTTGGCAGCAGAGCTCTGTACAATCCAGGATAACTTGTGTGTCCTGAAAATTCCCAAACTCCTCTGGCAGGTAGGCCTGTACTTTGTCTTTGGGCATCCAAATGCAGACAGACCCTAAAAGAAATGTAGGTTTGGAGTTGGTGACCCGTATCATCTGATGTGTTGCAGGTTCAATCAGTTCCCAGAAGGCCATCAGGTGGTTGTAGGTTGCAAACCTGCAAAGACAGTAGATGGATTATTAAGATACACTGATCAAAAACTAATCAGTCATATCCAGTATTTTTGTTCAGAAGCTCACCTTTTTAGATCATTTTAACTCTATTGTGCACACATTCCAGGCGGCCATTTTTAAAATTCCTCAGATTCCCGACATAGTCCACTATAAAACTAGATATCAACTTTCTGCTTCTAAAAATCAGCTAGCGTAAGTTTGTATAAATCGGCTAGACACGGTAAGTGTTTTGATTTATTCATGGCTGGTGTTGGTTTGTTTCCTTGTTCGGAGTGTGGCATGTTTAGTCTAGACCCTTTCGCCACTGATAGTAATAGTGATAGTATTTGTGAGAGGTGCCAGTTAGTTACTTCTCTTGTGGCGAAAGTGGAAAGTTTAGAGCGCCGCGTCCACTCATTATTGAGGGATAGAGAGTCAGGGACAGGGTCTGTAGTAGGTGTGGACGCGCCAGGGAGAACTAGCGCCTCCGCGACTCCGGCGATAGAGCCCTCACAGCGGGGCGAATGGGTGACGTCTCGGCGGCGTAGTCGGAGAGCGAGGGCTGCAGCTACCGCTAACGCCAGCGCTAGCCCACCAGAGCACCACTCCCCGGTTCACGTGTCCAACAGGTTTGCCCCGCTCAGTGTTACACCCGCTGAGGAGACTCTGGTCATAGGAGACTCTATAGTCCGACACGTGAAAGTCGCTATTCCTGTAGGGGCACCAGCGGTTACAGTCAGCTGTTTACCGGGAGCCAGAGCGCCGGACATTAGTGGCAACCTTAGACTGTTAGCCCATAAACGATTCTCTAGGATAGTTATACATGTAGGGGCCAACGATATACGTCTGCGGCAGTCAGAGGTGACTAAGGCTAATGTTAAAGAGGTGGTTAAATTAGCCCAGACGATGTCCGATGCCGTAATCTGCTCTGGCCCCATCCCAATGCGGCGCGGTGATGAGCAGTACAGCAGGCTCACGTCACTAAACCGCTGGATGTCCAAGTGGTGCTCCGAAAATCAAGTGGGCTTTATTGATAATTGGAAAGATTTCGAGGGCAAGCCTGGTCTTTTAGGCAGGGACGGCGTCCACCCCACCCGGGATGGCGCTGCCCTGTTATCTTGCAGCATAGCCCGTAGTCTTTTAGTTAGTGGGCAGTGTAGTACTAGGAGCTGCTGACTAACCAGAGTCGCGACCAGGCCGCAGACTAACGGGCTAAACCGTCTGTCTGCGAGCTGCTTAGAGGCGTCACCAAGATCCCATAGGATTGAGACTGTGTCTGTGCCCCGGGTTAAATTAAATCATAAGAAAATAGTCCGTCCTAAGTTTTTAACTAATATTCAAACTTCACATCCAATTATTACCTATATGACCGATCTGAAAATTGGATTAATTAATATTCGATCACTCAACTCTAAAGCAGTTTTTATGAATGAACTTATAACTGACCAGAAAATTGATATTTTATGTCTAACTGAAACATGGATTCAATCTGGTGACTATTTATCTCTAAACGAAGCCACTCCTGTGGGATATAGTTATATACATAAACCTAGATTGTCAGGCAGAGGAGGAGGAATATGTATAATATATCGTGATTGTTTAGAAATTCATCAGAAATACTTGGATATCTTTAATTCATTTGAGATGCTGTCTATTAATGTAACTAGTCCATCTGAAAATAAAAGTTCATTTTCCCTAACAAATGTATATAGACCACCAGGGCCTTACTCAGATTTCTTAAAAGATTTCACAGATTTTACAGCAAATTAAGCAGTTAGTAGTGACAAAATAATAATGGTAGGAGACTTTAACATACATTTTGATAATGCGGAGGATCCACTGACAAGGGCTTTTACTTCTATATTGAACTCTGTTGGCATTACACAAAACGTTGTAGGACCCACACACTATCAAAATCATACCCTAGATTTAATCTTAACGTTGGGTATTGACGTAGATAATATAAATATACTCCCGCAAACCGTAGCTATCTCTGATCACTATTTAGTCAAATTTGAGATTCATCTTAACATAAATACCCGCCCGTCTCCTCGGCAGTGTATAAAGCGCTCGATAAATTCATTAACATCAACACAGTTTATTGAAGCCCTCCCTGATTTAACTGCTCTAGCCCACTCGCCATCCTATCCAGGAGAGTTAGACAGTCTAACCAACTGCATAGAGAATACCTGCAGATCAGCTCTAGATATAGTAGCTCCACTCAAATATAAAAAGACTAGATCTAAAAAACTCGCTCCGTGGTACACTGACCAAACTAGAAACTTAAAACAAATAGCACGTAAATTAGAGCGTAAATGGCGATCTACTAAGTTGGAAGTATTCTACTGTGCCTGGAAGGATAGCATCATTGACTACAAACGGGCACTCGCTAAAGCACGCTCAGCATACCTAGCCTCACTGATAGAGAAAAATAAAAACAATCCTAGATTTCTTTTTAATGCTATTTCCAAACTTACAAAAAATCAAGCAGGCGCAGAACCTCAGATTCCAGTAAACCTCACTAGTAATGTATTTATAGATTTTTTTGATAATAAAATAGAGAATATTAGACAAAATATAAAACCTTTTATTAGTAATACAACTGGTATGTCATCTGGTTTGGTTGACATCGATTTAAATCGCATACTGGGAGAAAAACTTGATGCTTTTCATCCACTCCCACAATCAGAATTAGAGAAAATAATTTCTTCCTTAAATTGTGCTACCTGCACACTAGACTCGGTTCCATCAAAGTTATTAAAAGAGGTATTACCAGCGGTAACTGAACCTCTTCTAACTATAGTTAACTCATCCATTACAATAGGTCACATGCCCAAATCATGTAAATTAGCAGTTATTAAACCTCTGATTAAGAAACCAAATCTTGATCCTACTGTACTATCTAATTATAGACCCATTTCAAACACATCATTTATATCTAAGATCATAGAAAAAGCTGTTGCCCAGCAATTATGCCTATATCTGCATAGGCATCACATATTTGAAAAGTTCCAATCTGGTTTTAGGCCCCATCACAGTACTGAAACAGCATTAGTTAAAGTAACAAATGACCTCCTCCTTGCTTCAGATCAAGGTTATGTATCACTGTTAGTGCTTCTTGATCTTAGTGCAGCTTTCGACACAATTGATCATAGGATCTTGCTAGAAAGGTTAGAACGCTGGGTTGGAGTCTCTGGCACAGCCCTTTCATGGTTTCATTCTTACTTAACAAATCGCTATCAGTTTGTAGAGCTCAATAATATTCCATCCAAACGTACAAAAGTTAAATATGGGATCCCGCAAGGCTCCATTCTAGGACCACTATTATTTACATTATATATGCTACCATTGGGCACAGTTATAAACAAACATGGTGTCAATTTTCACTGCTATGCAGATGACACTCAACTTTACATATCAGCCAAACCTGATGACAAACTCAGTTTAAGAAAAATTGAGGCCTGTGTAAAAGATATTAAATGCTGGATGTCTCTAAACTTCCTCCAACTTAATGAGGACAAAACAGAAGTTCTTCTTCTGGGCCCTAAGGCCTCAAAACAGAAAATTCCAGATCTAATGCTTAATCTCGCAGGCTACCCCATTACACCTGGCACAGTAGCCAAAAACCTAGGCGTCATACTCGACTCTGACCTATCATTTGATAAATACATAGATAATACTACTAGGATAGCTTTTCTACATCTCCGTAACATTGCTAAATTAAGAAATGCATTATCACAGGATGATGCGGAAAAATTGGTGCACGCCTTTGTTAGCTCTAGATTAGACTACTGCAATGCACTACTGTCAGGATGTTCAAATAGGAATCTAAATAAACTTCAAATAGTTCAAAATGCCGCAGCCAGGGTTCTGACCAGAACTAGAAAATTTCAGCATATCAGTCCAGTCCTATCAGCCCTGCATTGGCTCCCAGTTAAATTCCGTATTGACTTTAAAATTCTTTTATTAACTTATAAAGCATTGCACGGGCTTGCTCCTGAGTACCTTCAGGAACTTATTTCCTATTACGAACCCCCACGCCCACTAAGATCACAGGGTGCTGGTCTTTTATTAGTTCCAAAAATTAATAAGGTAACAGCAGGGGGAAGAGCCTTTTCTTGTAAGGCCCCCCAGCTTTGGAATAATCTTCCTAAATGCGTCCGGGACTCCGACACAGTCACAATCTTTAAGTCTAGGTTGAAAACCCACTTATTTAGTTTAGCGTTTGATAATTAATATCCCCCTTAGATAAAAGTACAGATCCAGGGGTTCATAGACAAAGGGTTTTATGGTAGACTGGGGCGCTGGTGCTGTCGTCCTGTCACTGCTCGTGGTCACTCAAGTTTGTTGACAGTGCAGTGGACGGATGCCCTTGTCTCAGAATACCCCCAAGCCTATGTTACCTTCTGGTTCTGCCTTTTTAGCTAGGCTGTAATAATTTAACTAAATGCCGGAGTTGCTGCCACACTCCGGAAATGTTTATAATTTTACCTGTCCTGTATATGTCCTCATACAGAGCTAATTTTCCCTGTTTCATTTCTCCACATGGCTGCCCGCCTGTTTGAGGAATAATGAGATGAGGAGACCAGCGATCCATCCTGAGCCAGCCACCTCCTGCCTAACCGGATGCATACATCATGATGGACATTATTACATATTTTTCATTTTCTTTCTCTTCTTTCTGTCTAAATTGTTGTTGTTGTTGTCATGGTGACCGGTGTCGGCCAGAGGAGGATGGGTTCCCCCCCTGAGTCTTCGTTCCTCTCAAGGTTTCTTCCTCAAGCAAAAAACTAGGGAGTTTTTCCTTGCCACTGTCGCCCTTGGCTTGCTCACTGGGGGCTAGGACTCGGCACTTGTAAAGCTGCTTTGTGACAACAACTGTTGTAAAAAGCGCTATATAAATAAAATTTGATTGATTGATTGATTGATATCTCAAGTTGTACATATAGGGAAATGATAATTCATGGCTCAAACTGAAGTAGACAGTTGGGGGAACATATTGATTCACTTCAATACCATATTCCTTGGTTTGTTTTATTTTAGAACCTCTATTACAGATGCTAATATGCCAGGAATGTCAGAAATGCACTTGACCTTGAGCATCACAAGCATGTATATTCACATAGCTCCATTCCATTCAGTCTATAAATTTGAAATATATTTCGCTATGGTCTTTTCTAATAACACAGAAAAAATGGAGCAAATCCATGCAAGCATTGCAAAGTTATTCCACTTTGTTCCAAGGAATGTCAAGTTCAACATTCCAATGTATGCCACAGCCAGTACACACCCTTGGCCAACCAAGCCAACATGCTAACAAATTCCATACACGAAACCGATGAGCTATTTCAAACAACAACGTTGCACATATTACAGAAAGACCAGAAAATTCCAATGAATAAATTCCATGTCCAATTATGAACGTTATATGATATGACATTTATGTCCAATATAGTCCGACAGGCTATGCAAGCTACCGTAGCCAACTCCGGTAGCATCCGACACGATACAGAGTACTCCAGCACTCAAAAGCTCCAATACTAAACATTAGATTATAGACAGTATTAGAATATATATTTTGTACAATATCGCTTATGAAAAATTATCAATTTTTACTCACGAGTACACCGAGTCGCATCGTAGCGGGTGTACGGTCTCACTTCCGGGTTGGCGAAAATGCCGAAAATTGCTCATATATTCCATAAAAAGTTATCGGTTTATGTTCAAAAGTATCCACAATCAGAATAAAAACGAACAAAATAATCCACGACTGCTTCAGTTTCGCCGAATAGTGTGTTCTGGGGAGCTTGGCTTAGGTTAGCAAAGGTTAGCTTATGTTGCTATGCTAGCGGACCCACATTGGAAATGAAGCGCGACTTTCCGAGGGCTCAATAAAAAAATATAATTGAGCAATCGTGGCAAATGAGGGCTGGTTAGCTTCAGAAGGAAGTAAAGTATTGGTTAGAAGAGGTTCCAATCACCTGTAAGGCTCCAGCTTGTCTCTGTGGACTGATAAGTTGGTGCACTTGCAGTCAACACGAGCGAAGTGTGGCCAGGGTTGGCAGGTCGTACATAAATATTCCGGCCAAAGTCAGTGTAAAATGCGCCCGTCAGAAGCCAAAAGTAGCCCAAAGTGTTAGAGTGTTAAAATTGAGACTATTTAAGTATTATATCGCCATGGATTGTTATTGTTGACTTGTAAGTCCCGCGGTGGGCCAAGTGAAAAGTAGCCCAAAAACGAAAAACTTTGAAGGAGTTTCAAACAAGCCCAATTTGGAGTGAAAACCGCAAATCTGGCAACCGGGTTTAGACCGTATGTGCAGTATATAAAGCGCTGCAAATTCATATATGTTTCGAGGACGGTATGCCAAAAAGTATATTAACCTAAATATATTTTAGGAAACAGAATAGTCCTATATTACATATATTCTAGTTCTACATTAACTGTTCAAACATTATTCAATTTTTCCCTGTGCAAAAATAAGATTTCGCTACCACAATGCATTACTATTTTGCATAAACCAATCAGCTTCAAGTCGGCATATGACGCCCGCTGACGATTCTAGGAAGTAAACAGGAAACTAACGAGCTAACTGAATATCTTTGGACTGGCTTGATCAAATTTGACAATTAAGGCATCTTTTTTTAGTTATATTGTGCTGCATCTAATAAAGTATGGTTAGCAAACGCTTCCTCGTATCCATGTTAACGTTAGTGATTGTATCAATAAATTTACCTTGACAGACCAGAAGCTATTACTTACTATTGAGATGTTTGTTTTAGCTAGCTAACTAAGAAGCTGCTGTGTAAGTAGCATATCATTACATTTTTATTTTTATTCATCTTCCCCCCTGCACAGTGTCAATGAAAAACAAGCTGACAGGAGAGGTCCGCGTGAGGGCAGTTTGTCATAGGTCTATGAGGAAAAGTGAAAAGCCACATGACTTGAGAGTAGGATCAATGGTTACACACACACACAAGTGTTTGTGTATATATGTATGTATGTATGTATGTACAAACATGCACTAATCAGTCATAACAATTACTGTTTTTTCGCAAGATATTTAAATATGGCAGTCTGAACTAAAGAAGCAAAAGCAGCCTTAATCCTGTGGTCTTTGCTGAATAAGACTTCCAGGGACTTCACATACAGTTGTTCCTGTTCTGGCAAAACAAAATATCCTGTTCTCACTCAACAAAATATTGGGCGCAGTGGGGGGCGCAAAATTATTCTCATCTATTAATGGGGGGCACGGCAGAAAACGTTTGGGAACCACTCCTTTAATGTATAAGTGTATAGAAGTGTATAACCACTACATCAGATTACTGCCATAATATAAGCAAAGCTGATTAAATATTGAAGGTGTGGTCATCTCCAATCACACCCTTCACTAATCACATTGACTAAATCTATAGCATCAATAAAACATGGTATTTGGTGCCCAAGCTTTTGCATGTGCCTACATATTTTATCTCTCTACCTTCAGTGAATTAAAGTGGATGTGTACAGTCAACTAATTTGGGAAACTTTACCTGACTTATTTATTTTTGCTCAATTACTGCTGTTCAATAAAATGTTAACAGATATTTTAATATATTTTTTCTCCTTAGATGGTGTTAAAACACTCGAGCCCTGTCATTTTGGTGAGCACCCATTGCTCCTGTGTGGCAGGATGTGCCCTGTGCAATCATTTGGTTGCCCTTCTTTATCAGACTGCACACTATTCTCAGCTAGATATTCCTGCTGTACCCCCAGTCCAAAGCTGCACAGACACTGAGCAGCGAGTTACCTAGCATGTCAGTTTGTATGTCACATGTATGTTCATCCATATGTAGCCACCATTAAAACAGTGCTAAATGTGTCCCTACTTTTAGGGTGTGAAGCCGGGACCCGTTGGAGAAATGGAGGTTCGAAAACCAAGGAATTCAACTGCTGACTGTGTGAGGTTATATATATATATATATATATATATATATATATATATATATATATATATATATATATATATATATATATGTTATCTTTTAAACCTTATATTCAACATCTAATTAAAAAGCTTAGACTTTTGTTAGGTTTTTATTATAGAAATAAATCTTGTTTTTCTTTTATTGTAAAAAAGAAGTTAGTTGAAGCAACGTTCATGCCTGTATTAGATTATGGAGATATTTTGTATATGAATGCTCCTGTGCACTGTTTGAGCATACTGGACAGTGTGTATCATAGTGCTTTGCGATTTATAACAAACTGTCGACCTCTTACTCATCATTGTTTGTTATATACAAAAGTGAATTGGACTTCGTTGCAGGCACGACGTTTTGCACATTGGTATGTTTTTATTTACAAAGCACTAATTGGGAATTTGCCTAATTATTTATGTTGTCTTCTGAATAGAAGGCAAAGTCTGCTCAGTCTTCGTTCGAGTGAGTTTTTGCAACTTGCTGTTCCTAGAGCTCGAACAGAGCTAGGAAAGACTGCTTTTAGTTTTGCTGCTCCATACACATGGAACCGGTTACAGGCTGATATAAAAATCAAGGACCTTGTTTCTTTGAACAGATTTAAGACTCTGATAAAATCAGTCAGGTCCAGATCATCTGTGTGTGCGTGTTTTAATAAATTTTATGTGAGATTTTGAATGTATCTTGAATGTTGTAATTTGTGCTGCTGCTCGGTCTCTCTTGGCCAGGTCTCTCTTGTAAAAGAGATCTTGTATCTCAAGGGACTAACCTGGTTAAATAAAGGCAAATAAAAAAATAAAAAAATATTACCTTTGATCCATGTGATGTGTAATGAAGTTTAGATTATATTGTGGCAGTAATTTGATTAAATGGTTATACACGTTTTTGCTTTTAATATTTTTCAGAAGTTGACATTATAAAGCGTTGGATGGAGAAATGCCCAATGTTGCCATGCTAAGAGTGTGAGAGGTCTATAAGAAGTTTTAGTCCTGTAATTGCCCCTCTGGTTGCAACAATGGGCATGTGAACTGCAGTCCCATTAGTTGAATGTGCTTTTGGGCCTGTAGAGGCAGGGAGTGTGGTTTGATTCCATGATAAGCCAGCAGCAGTGAGAGAAATTGTGAACATCCCAGGTGCCCCCAGTCAAGCACCCCTTGCTATGGAAAACTATAGGCTGGGACGATGAGAATGTGCGTATGTTTTGTGAGAAGAGGAAGAAGTGCATGTTAAGTCCCTGGAAGTGTGATTGAGCATGGGGCAGAGGATTGAAGCTGCAAGACAGGAGCAGAGTTGATGTGAAGAATGGCATGGTCTGAGAAAGATGAGAGTAAGATGTAGAGCAGGCATGTGAAAGATAGGGCCCCGCGGGCCGGACCCGGCCCGTTGGATTATTTAATACGGCCCGGCATAAATTTCTGAGTATGTCAAAAAATGAATCAAGTCTCTAGCTCATTTCTATCAAAAGTTGTGATTTTTAAAAAATGAATACAAATCAAAAGCTCTCTCTGGTCGCTAGAGGAAAGTAAATGACAGCATGCAGCACTGACACGAGTTAAAGCTTCAGTCAAAGGATGCAATTCCGCTATGAAGCGATTCTGCTATGAAGGATAAATTTGGGTCCGTGGAATTGAATACGTTTTATCAATATCTCGTGCCAGGTTACCCCAAATTAACAGCCATGGCTGCATAAGTTCTATCCATGTTTGGGACTACTTATCTTTGTGAACAGGTGTTCTCTGTAATGAACAATAATAAAACAAAGCAGCGCTCAAGGTTAACAAATAAACACTTGAATGACATTGTTAAATGTGCTGCTACTCAGGATTTGACACCTAATATCGATGCACTTGTGAAGGCAAAAAGATGCCAAGTTACAGGAGCCAGCAGCAGCAAGTAGACTGCAGGAATGCAGTGAGAGAGAGAGAAAAAAAGTGTGATGACACGAAATTTGTTTGCACTCATGAATACAGATCATTAAAAATAAGATTCATCTGGTTTCATATTAAAGATAATTAATATTGTGCAGTATGTTCTCAGCTTCAGTAGGCCCAGCCTAGTAGTTTGATCTGATGTAGTCTAATTTTATTACCCATGCACTGCTATAACTTTTATTTGTATTTCTTTTTTTATTTATTTCAAAGCAGTATGACTATTAAGGCGAAAATGTTTTTTTCATAGCTCCCACTTGAGTTTGTTAATGTGGTGAGTTGCTTCAGGTATAAAACTGCATTCACTCAACTGTTAAAATAAACCAGTTGTTAACACATTCACCGTCAAACATGAAAATCTTTTTTTTTTTCATTGTTTTAATGTGTTGTGCTTAGAAAAGATCCCTTTTCATCCATGATTATAAAATGTAGGCTGAATGATAAAGCATAGTACTGAAAAATAAAGCGAAATATTTGGAGTTGATTTGTAGTTACTGATCCGGCTCACCTAAGAACAGAAGGTCTGGATCCGGCCCCACAGCCAAACTGAGTTTGACATGCCTGATCTACACGTTTCCATGAGGCAAACCATGTTCGAGGACATACTTCTGCAGATAATTTGGCAGAGAGAATCTACAGGGGAACTGTCCAGACCAAGGACATGAGGGGAGGAATTCATATGGAGCCAGTTGCAGTTCAAGAGTACTGCATTCTGAAAAATGTGAATTATTCACCATGTGGATTTGTCATTCACCCTGATGCTCCATGGCTGGGTTGTTCCCCTGATGGAGTAATCTTCGATCCCTCTGAGAATCCACCATTTGGACTCTTAGAAGTCAAATGCCCCAACATTCAGAGTTATGTGGACTGCCCCTATCTGAAAATGTCAAGCGGTGCTTTGAAACTTCGGAGGCAACACAAGTACTGCTGGCAAGTTCAGAGACAGATCCTCTTGACTGGTTTAGAATGGTGTGATTTTGTTGTGTGTGCTCAGGAGGACACACTAGTTGAGCGAGTTTACAAAAATCAAGAAGTGATGCACACCATTAGAGAAAAAGCGGATAATTTTTTCTTTTACCATTACATACAAAAGTGTTTGCAGTAAAACATAAATACAATGATTACCTGTATAGTGTCAGATTAATTATCTGTTGTTCATTAAGAAGTGATTTGTTTGTTTTTTCTGTCAATGCATTAATTCCACTGTTTTTATGTCTTCCTTTAAGTGCAGACATAAAAAAAATATGAGAAGGATTTTTGATTCTCCAAGCCAAGGTTTATTACAGCAGGTTATTAAGACCAGTAATATTAAAGCATCAAAACATATTTACATATTTTCGATATTTAAATGCATACATTCTAAAATTTGCTCCATGTCTTTACAAGTGGTCCATTCTGATAGTTCACAAGCAGACAAGATACAGTAAATAGCTGATTTATGCTGCCTGAAATAGACATGGGGATGACGGTGTCAAACAATTTGTGCTCCTTTACTCGTCGGATGCACCGTTCAACATGTACCCTGAGCCTGGCTACGGACTGTGTGTGTTTTACGTCATGTGCAGACATTCGTGTGCACCTTTTCAGGAAAACTGGCCTGTGGATCTTACATGGTACAAGATCGTCTACCAGGAAGCCCTTATCCACCATTATTGCCATGTCAGGGGTAAGTAGAGGAATAATTCCTGACTGTCTGAACATCTCCCTGTCACTAATAGACCCAGCATAGAGTCCAGACACAAAGGTTATGGCACCATGGGGTGCCATTCCAATTAAGGCCTTGAAGGTACAATGAGACTTATAATTGGAAAAGACTTCACTCTGTAACAGCAGGGATGATGGTGTTTGGCAGCAGAGCTCTGTACAATCCAGGATAACTTGTGTGTCCTGAAAATTCCCAAACTCCTCTGGCAGGTAGGCCTGTACTTTGTCTTTGGGCATCCAAATGCAGACAGACCCTAAAAGAAATGTAGGTTTGGAGTTGGTGACCCGTATCATCTGATGTGTTGCAGGTTCAATCAGTTCCCAGAAGGCCATCAGGTGGTTGTAGGTTGCAAACCTGCAAAGACAGTAGATGGATTATTAAGATACACTGATCAAAAACTAATCAGTCATATCCAGTATTTTTGTTCAGAAGCTCACCTTTTTAGATCATTTTAACTCTATTGTGCACACATTCCAGGCGGCCATTTTTAAAATTCCTCAGATTCCCGACATAGTCCACTATAAAACTAGATATCTCAAGTTGTACATATAGGGAAATGATAATTCATGGCTCAAACTGAAGTAGACAGTTGGGGGAACATATTGATTCACTTCAATACCATATTCCTTGGTTTGTTTTATTTTAGAACCTCTATTACAGATGCTAATATGCCAGGAATGTCAGAAATGCACTTGACCTTGAGCATCACAAGCATGTATATTCACATAGCTCCATTCCATTCAGTCTATAAATTTGAAATATATTTCGCTATGGTCTTTTCTAATAACACAGAAAAAATGGAGCAAATCCATGCAAGCATTGCAAAGTTATTCCACTTTGTTCCAAGGAATGTCAAGTTCAACATTCCAATGTATGCCACAGCCAGTACACACCCTTGGCCAACCAAGCCAACATGCTAACAAATTCCATACACGAAACCGATGAGCTATTTCAAACAACAACGTTGCACATATTACAGAAAGACCAGAAAATTCCAATGAATAAATTCCATGTCCAATTATGAACGTTATATGATATGACATTTATGTCCAATATAGTCCGACAGGCTATGCAAGCTACCGTAGCCAACTCCGGTAGCATCCGACACGATACGGAGTACTCCAGCACTCAAAAGCTCCAATACTAAACATTAGATTATAGACAGTATTAGAATATATATTTTGTACAATATCGCTTATGAAAAATTATCAATTTTTACTCACGAGTACACCGAGTCGCGTCGTAGCGGGTGTACGGTCTCACTTCCGGGTTGGCGAAAATGCCGAAAATTGCTCATATATTCCATAAAAAGTTATCGGTTTATGTTCAAAAGTATCCACAATCAGAATAAAAACGAACAAAATAATCCACGACTGCTTCAGTTTCGCCGAATAGTGTGTTCTGGGGAGCTTGGCTTAGGTTAGCAAAGGTTAGCTTATGTTGCTATGCTAGCGGACCCACATTGGAAATGAAGCGCGACTTTCCGAGGGCTCAATAAAAAAATATAATTGAGCAATCGTGGCAAATGAGGGCTGGTTAGCTTCAGAAGGAAGTAAAGTATTGGTTAGAAGAGGTTCCAATCACTTGTAAGGCTCCAGCTTGTCTCTGTGGACTGATAAGTTGGTGCACTTGCAGTCAACACGAGCGAAGTGTGGCCAGGGTTGGCAGGTCGTACATAAATATTCCGGCCAAAGTCAGTGTAAAATGCGCCCGTCAGAAGCCAAAAGTAGCCCAAAGTGTTAGAGTGTTAAAATTGAGACTATTTAAGTATTATATCGCCATGGATTGTTATTGTTGACTTGTAAGTCCCGCGGTGGGCCAAGTGAAAAGTAGCCCAAAAACGAAAAACTTTGAAGGAGTTTCAAACAAGCCCAATTTGGAGTGAAAACGGCGAATCTGGCAACCGGGTTTAGACCGTATGTGCAGGATATAAAGCGCTGCAAATTCATATATGTTTCGAGGACGGTATGCCAAAAAGTATATTAACCTAAATATATTTTAGGAAACAGAATAGTCCTATATTACATATATTCTAGTTCTACATTAACTGTTCAAACATTATTCCATTTTTCCCTGTGCAAAAATAAGATTTCGCTACCACAATGCATTACTATTTTGCATAAACCAATCAGCTTCAAGTCGGCATATGACGCCCGCTGACGATTCTAGGAAGTAAACAGGAAACTAACGAGCTAACTGAATATCTTTGGACTGGCTTGATCAAATTTGACAATTAAGGCATCTTTTTTTAGTTATATTGTGCTGCATCTAATAAAGTATGGTTAGCAAACGCTTCCTCGTATCCATGTTAACGTTAGTGATTGTATCAATAAATTTACCTTGACAGACCAGAAGCTATTACTTACTATTGAGATGTTTGTTTTAGCTAGCTAACTATGAAGCTGCTGTGTAAGTAGCATATCATTACATTTTTATTTTTATTCATCTTCCCCCCTGCACAGTGTCAATGAAAAACAAGCTGACAGGAGAGGTCCGCGTGAGGGCAGTTTGTCATAGGTCTATGAGGAAAAGTGAAAAGCCACATGACTTGAGAGTAGGATCAATGGTTACACACACACACAAGTGTTTGTGTATATATGTATGTATGTATGTATGTACAAACATGCACTAATCAGTCATAACAATTACTGTTTTTTCGCAAGATATTTAAATATGGCAGTCTGAACTAAAGAAGCAAAAGCAGCCTTAATCCTGTGGTCTTTGCTGAATAAGACTTCCAGGGACTTCACATACAGTTGTTCCTGTTCTGGCAAAACAAAATATCCTGTTCTCACTCAACAAAATATTGGGCGCAGTGGGGGGCGCAAAATTATTCTCATCTATTAATGGGGGGCACGGCAGAAAACGTTTGGGAACCACTCCTTTAATGTATAAGTGTATAGAAGTGTATAACCACTACATCAGATTACTGCCATAATATAAGCAAAGCTGATTAAATATTGAAGGTGTGGTCATCTCCAATCACACCCTTCACTAATCACATTGACTAAATCTATAGCATCAATAAAACATGGTATTTGGTGCCCAAGCTTTTGCATGTGCCTACATATTTTATCTCTCTACCTTCAGTGAATTAAAGTGGATGTGTACAGTCAACTAATTTGGGAAACTTTACCTGACTTATTTATTTTTGCTCAATTACTGCTGTTCAATAAAATGTTAACAGATATTTTAATATATTTTTTCTCCTTAGATGGTGTTAAAACACTCGAGCCCTGTCATTTTGGTGAGCACCCATTGCTCCTGTGTGGCAGGATGTGCCCTGTGCAATCATTTGGTTGCCCTTCTTTATCAGACTGCACACTATTCTCAGCTAGATATTCCTGCTGTACCCCCAGTCCAAAGCTGCACAGACACTGAGCAGCGAGTTACCTAGCATGTCAGTTTGTATGTCACATGTATGTTCATCCATATGTAGCCACCATTAAAACAGTGCTAAATGTGTCCCTACTTTTAGGGTGTGAAGCCGGGACCCGTTGGAGAAATGGAGGTTCGAAAACCAAGGAATTCAACTGCTGACTGTGTGAGGTTATATATATATATATATATATATATATATATATATATATATATATATATATATATATATATATATATATATGTTATCTTTTAAACCTTATATTCAACATCTAATTAAAAAGCTTAGACTTTTGTTAGGTTTTTATTATAGAAATAAATCTTGTTTTTCTTTTATTGTAAAAAAGAAGTTAGTTGAAGCAACGTTCATGCCTGTATTAGATTATGGAGATATTTTGTATATGAATGCTCCTGTGCACTGTTTGAGCATACTGGACAGTGTGTATCATAGTGCTTTGCGATTTATAACAAACTGTCGACCTCTTACTCATCATTGTTTGTTATATACAAAAGTGAATTGGACTTCGTTGCAGGCACGACGTTTTGCACATTGGTATGTTTTTATTTACAAAGCACTAATTGGGAATTTGCCTAATTATTTATGTTGTCTTCTGAATAGAAGGCAAAGTCTGCTCAGTCTTCGTTCGAGTGAGTTTTTGCAACTTGCTGTTCCTAGAGCTCGAACAGAGCTAGGAAAGACTGCTTTTAGTTTTGCTGCTCCATACACATGGAACCGGTTACAGGCTGATATAAAAATCAAGGACCTTGTTTCTTTGAACAGATTTAAGACTCTGATAAAATCAGTCAGGTCCAGATCATCTGTGTGTGCGTGTTTTAATAAATTTTATGTGAGATTTTGAATGTATCTTGAATGTTGTAATTTGTGCTGCTGCTCGGTCTCTCTTGGCCAGGTCTCTCTTGTAAAAGAGATCTTGTATCTCAAGGGACTAACCTGGTTAAATAAAGGCAAATAAAAAAATAAAAAAATATTACCTTTGATCCATGTGATGTGTAATGAAGTTTAGATTATATTGTGGCAGTAATTTGATTAAATGGTTATACACGTTTTTGCTTTTAATATTTTTCAGAAGTTGACATTATAAAGCGTTGGATGGAGAAATGCCCAATGTTGCCATGCTAAGAGTGTGAGAGGTCTATAAGAAGTTTTAGTCCTGTAATTGCCCCTCTGGTTGCAACAATGGGCATGTGAACTGCAGTCCCATTAGTTGAATGTGCTTTTGGGCCTGTAGAGGCAGGGAGTGTGGTTTGATTCCATGATAAGCCAGCAGCAGTGAGAGAAATTGTGAACATCCCAGGTGCCCCCAGTCAAGCACCCCTTGCTATGGAAAACTATAGGCTGGGACGATGAGAATGTGCGTATGTTTTGTGAGAAGAGGAAGAAGTGCATGTTAAGTCCCTGGAAGTGTGATTGAGCATGGGGCAGAGGATTGAAGCTGCAAGACAGGAGCAGAGTTGATGTGAAGAATGGCATGGTCTGAGAAAGATGAGAGTAAGATGTAGAGCAGGCATGTGAAAGATAGGGCCCCGCGGGCCGGACCCGGCCCGTTGGATTATTTAATACGGCCCGGCATAAATTTCTGAGTATGTCAAAAAATGAATCAAGTCTCTAGCTCATTTCTATCAAAAGTTGTGATTTTTAAAAAATGAATACAAATCAAAAGCTCTCTCTGGTCGCTAGAGGAAAGTAAATGACAGCATGCAGCACTGACACGAGTTAAAGCTTCAGTCAAAGGATGCAATTCCGCTATGAAGCGATTCTGCTATGAAGGATAAATTTGGGTCCGTGGAATTGAATACGTTTTATCAATATCTCGTGCCAGGTTACCCCAAATTAACAGCCATGGCTGCATAAGTTCTATCCATGTTTGGGACTACTTATCTTTGTGAACAGGTGTTCTCTGTAATGAACAATAATAAAACAAAGCAGCGCTCAAGGTTAACAAATAAACACTTGAATGACATTGTTAAATGTGCTGCTACTCAGGATTTGACACCTAATATCGATGCACTTGTGAAGGCAAAAAGATGCCAAGTTACAGGAGCCAGCAGCAGCAAGTAGACTGCAGGAATGCAGTGAGAGAGAGAGAAAAAAAGTGTGATGACACGAAATTTGTTTGCACTCATGAATACAGATCATTAAAAATAAGATTCATCTGGTTTCATATTAAAGATAATTAATATTGTGCAGTATGTTCTCAGCTTCAGTAGGCCCAGCCTAGTAGTTTGATCTGATGTAGTCTAATTTTATTACCCATGCACTGCTATAACTTTTATTTGTATTTCTTTTTTTATTTATTTCAAAGCAGTATGACTATTAAGGCGAAAATGTTTTTTTCATAGCTCCCACTTGAGTTTGTTAATGTGGTGAGTTGCTTCAGGTATAAAACTGCATTCACTCAACTGTTAAAATAAACCAGTTGTTAACACATTCACCGTCAAACATGAAAATCTTTTTTTTTTTCATTGTTTTAATGTGTTGTGCTTAGAAAAGATCCCTTTTCATCCATGATTATAAAATGTAGGCTGAATGATAAAGCATAGTACTGAAAAATAAAGCGAAATATTTGGAGTTGATTTGTAGTTACTGATCCGGCTCACCTAAGAACAGAAGGTCTGGATCCGGCCCCACAGCCAAACTGAGTTTGACATGCCTGATCTACACGTTTCCATGAGGCAAACCATGTTCGAGGACATACTTCTGCAGATAATTTGGCAGAGAGAATCTACAGGGGAACTGTCCAGACCAAGGACATGAGGGGAGGAATTCATATGGAGCCAGTTGCAGTTCAAGAGTACTGCATTCTGAAAAATGTGAATTATTCACCATGTGGATTTGTCATTCACCCTGATGCTCCATGGCTGGGTTGTTCCCCTGATGGAGTAATCTTCGATCCCTCTGAGAATCCACCATTTGGACTCTTAGAAGTCAAATGCCCCAACATTCAGAGTTATGTGGACTGCCCCTATCTGAAAATGTCAAGCGGTGCTTTGAAACTTCGGAGGCAACACAAGTACTGCTGGCAAGTTCAGAGACAGATCCTCTTGACTGGTTTAGAATGGTGTGATTTTGTTGTGTGTGCTCAGGAGGACACACTAGTTGAGCGAGTTTACAAAAATCAAGAAGTGATGCACACCATTAGAGAAAAAGCGGATAATTTTTTCTTTTACCATTACATACAAAAGTGTTTGCAGTAAAACATAAATACAATGATTACCTGTATAGTGTCAGATTAATTATCTGTTGTTCATTAAGAAGTGATTTGTTTGTTTTTTCTGTCAATGCATTAATTCCACTGTTTTTATGTCTTCCTTTAAGTGCAGACATAAAAAAAATATGAGAAGGATTTTTGATTCTCCAAGCCAAGGTTTATTACAGCAGGTTATTAAGACCAGTAATATTAAAGCATCAAAACATATTTACATATTTTCGATATTTAAATGCATACATTCTAAAATTTGCTCCATGTCTTTACAAGTGGTCCATTCTGATAGTTCACAAGCAGACAAGATACAGTAAATAGCTGATTTATGCTGCCTGAAATAGACATGGGGATGACGGTGTCAAACAATTTGTGCTCCTTTACTCGTCGGATGCACCGTTCAACATGTACCCTGAGCCTGGCTACGGACTGTGTGTGTTTTACGTCATGTGCAGACATTCGTGTGCACCTTTTCAGGAAAACTGGCCTGTGGATCTTACATGGTACAAGATCGTCTACCAGGAAGCCCTTATCCACCATTATTGCCATGTCAGGGGTAAGTAGAGGAATAATTCCTGACTGTCTGAACATCTCCCTGTCACTAATAGACCCAGCATAGAGTCCAGACACAAAGGTTATGGCACCATGGGGTGCCATTCCAATTAAGGCCTTGAAGGTACAATGAGACTTATAATTGGAAAAGACTTCACTCTGTAACAGCAGGGATGATGGTGTTTGGCAGCAGAGCTCTGTACAATCCAGGATAACTTGTGTGTCCTGAAAATTCCCAAACTCCTCTGGCAGGTAGGCCTGTACTTTGTCTTTGGGCATCCAAATGCAGACAGACCCTAAAAGAAATGTAGGTTTGGAGTTGGTGACCCGTATCATCTGATGTGTTGCAGGTTCAATCAGTTCCCAGAAGGCCATCAGGTGGTTGTAGGTTGCAAACCTGCAAAGACAGTAGATGGATTATTAAGATACACTGATCAAAAACTAATCAGTCATATCCAGTATTTTTGTTCAGAAGCTCACCTTTTTAGATCATTTTAACTCTATTGTGCACACATTCCAGGCGGCCATTTTTAAAATTCCTCAGATTCCCGACATAGTCCACTATAAAACTAGATATCTCAAGTTGTACATATAGGGAAATGATAATTCATGGCTCAAACTGAAGTAGACAGTTGGGGGAACATATTGATTCACTTCAATACCATATTCCTTGGTTTGTTTTATTTTAGAACCTCTATTACAGATGCTAATATGCCAGGAATGTCAGAAATGCACTTGACCTTGAGCATCACAAGCATGTATATTCACATAGCTCCATTCCATTCAGTCTATAAATTTGAAATATATTTCGCTATGGTCTTTTCTAATAACACAGAAAAAATGGAGCAAATCCATGCAAGCATTGCAAAGTTATTCCACTTTGTTCCAAGGAATGTCAAGTTCAACATTCCAATGTATGCCACAGCCAGTACACACCCTTGGCCAACCAAGCCAACATGCTAACAAATTCCATACACGAAACCGATGAGCTATTTCAAACAACAACGTTGCACATATTACAGAAAGACCAGAAAATTCCAATGAATAAATTCCATGTCCAATTATGAACGTTATATGATATGACATTTATGTCCAATATAGTCCGACAGGCTATGCAAGCTACCGTAGCCAACTCCGGTAGCATCCGACACGATACGGAGTACTCCAGCACTCAAAAGCTCCAATACTAAACATTAGATTATAGACAGTATTAGAATATATATTTTGTACAATATCGCTTATGAAAAATTATCAATTTTTACTCACGAGTACACCGAGTCGCGTCGTAGCGGGTGTACGGTCTCACTTCCGGGTTGGCGAAAATGCCGAAAATTGCTCATATATTCCATAAAAAGTTATCGGTTTATGTTCAAAAGTATCCACAATCAGAATAAAAACGAACAAAATAATCCACGACTGCTTCAGTTTCGCCGAATAGTGTGTTCTGGGGAGCTTGGCTTAGGTTAGCAAAGGTTAGCTTATGTTGCTATGCTAGCGGACCCACATTGGAAATGAAGCGCGACTTTCCGAGGGCTCAATAAAAAAATATAATTGAGCAATCGTGGCAAATGAGGGCTGGTTAGCTTCAGAAGGAAGTAAAGTATTGGTTAGAAGAGGTTCCAATCACTTGTAAGGCTCCAGCTTGTCTCTGTGGACTGATAAGTTGGTGCACTTGCAGTCAACACGAGCGAAGTGTGGCCAGGGTTGGCAGGTCGTACATAAATATTCCGGCCAAAGTCAGTGTAAAATGCGCCCGTCAGAAGCCAAAAGTAGCCCAAAGTGTTAGAGTGTTAAAATTGAGACTATTTAAGTATTATATCGCCATGGATTGTTATTGTTGACTTGTAAGTCCCGCGGTGGGCCAAGTGAAAAGTAGCCCAAAAACGAAAAACTTTGAAGGAGTTTCAAACAAGCCCAATTTGGAGTGAAAACGGCGAATCTGGCAACCGGGTTTAGACCGTATGTGCAGGATATAAAGCGCTGCAAATTCATATATGTTTCGAGGACGGTATGCCAAAAAGTATATTAACCTAAATATATTTTAGGAAACAGAATAGTCCTATATTACATATATTCTAGTTCTACATTAACTGTTCAAACATTATTCCATTTTTCCCTGTGCAAAAATAAGATTTCGCTACCACAATGCATTACTATTTTGCATAAACCAATCAGCTTCAAGTCGGCATATGACGCCCGCTGACGATTCTAGGAAGTAAACAGGAAACTAACGAGCTAACTGAATATCTTTGGACTGGCTTGATCAAATTTGACAATTAAGGCATCTTTTTTTAGTTATATTGTGCTGCATCTAATAAAGTATGGTTAGCAAACGCTTCCTCGTATCCATGTTAACGTTAGTGATTGTATCAATAAATTTACCTTGACAGACCAGAAGCTATTACTTACTATTGAGATGTTTGTTTTAGCTAGCTAACTATGAAGCTGCTGTGTAAGTAGCATATCATTACATTTTTATTTTTATTCATCTTCCCCCCTGCACAGTGTCAATGAAAAACAAGCTGACAGGAGAGGTCCGCGTGAGGGCAGTTTGTCATAGGTCTATGAGGAAAAGTGAAAAGCCACATGACTTGAGAGTAGGATCAATGGTTACACACACACACAAGTGTTTGTGTATATATGTATGTATGTATGTATGTACAAACATGCACTAATCAGTCATAACAATTACTGTTTTTTCGCAAGATATTTAAATATGGCAGTCTGAACTAAAGAAGCAAAAGCAGCCTTAATCCTGTGGTCTTTGCTGAATAAGACTTCCAGGGACTTCACATACAGTTGTTCCTGTTCTGGCAAAACAAAATATCCTGTTCTCACTCAACAAAATATTGGGCGCAGTGGGGGGCGCAAAATTATTCTCATCTATTAATGGGGGGCACGGCAGAAAACGTTTGGGAACCACTCCTTTAATGTATAAGTGTATAGAAGTGTATAACCACTACATCAGATTACTGCCATAATATAAGCAAAGCTGATTAAATATTGAAGGTGTGGTCATCTCCAATCACACCCTTCACTAATCACATTGACTAAATCTATAGCATCAATAAAACATGGTATTTGGTGCCCAAGCTTTTGCATGTGCCTACATATTTTATCTCTCTACCTTCAGTGAATTAAAGTGGATGTGTACAGTCAACTAATTTGGGAAACTTTACCTGAATTATTTATTTTTGCTCAATTACTGCTGTTCAATAAAATGTTAACAGATATTTTAATATATTTTTTCTCCTTAGATGGTGTTAAAACACTCGAGCCCTGTCATTTTGGTGAGCACCCATTGCTCCTGTGTGGCAGGATGTGCCCTGTGCAATCATTTGGTTGCCCTTCTTTATCAGACTGCACACTATTCTCAGCTAGATATTCCTGCTGTACCCCCAGTCCAAAGCTGCACAGACACCGAGCAGCGAGTTACCTAGCATGTCAGTTTGTATGTCACATGTATGTTCATCCATATGTAGCCACCATTAAAACAGTGCTAAATGTGTCCCTACTTTTAGGGTGTGAAGCCGGGACCCGTTGGAGAAATGGAGGTTCGAAAACCAAGGAATTCAACTGCTGACTGTGTGAGGTTATATATATATATATATATATATATAAGTTATCTTTTAAACCTTATATTCAACATCTAATTAAAAAGCTTAGACTTTTGTTAGGTTTTTATTATAGAAATAAATCTTGTTTTTCTTTTATTGTAAAAAAGAAGTTAGTTGAAGCAACGTTCATGCCTGTATTAGATTATGGAGATATTTTGTATATGAATGCTCCTGTGCACTGTTTGAGCATACTGGACAGTGTGTATCATAGTGCTTTGCGATTTATAACAAACTGTCGACCTCTTACTCATCATTGTTTGTTATATACAAAAGTGAATTGGACTTCGTTGCAGGCACGACGTTTTGCACATTGGTATGTTTTTATTTACAAAGCACTAATTGGGAATTTGCCTAATTATTTATGTTGTCTTCTGAATAGAAGGCAAAGTCTGCTCAGTCTTTGTTCGAGTGAGTTTTTGCAACTTGCTGTTCCTAGAGCTCGAACAGAGCTAGGAAAGACTGCTTTTAGTTTTGCTGCTCCATACACATGGAACCGGTTACAGGCTGATATAAAAATCAAGGACCTTGTTTCTTTGAACAGATTTAAGACTCTGATAAAATCAGTCAGGTCCAGATCATCTGTGTGTGCGTGTTTTTAATAAATTTTATGTGAGATTTTGAATGTATCTTGAATGTTGTAATTTGTGCTGCTGCTCGGTCTCTCTTGGCCAGGTCTCTCTTGTAAAAGAGATCTTGTATCTCAAGGGACTAACCTGGTTAAATAAAGGCAAATAAAAAAATAAAAAAATATTACCTTTGATCCATGTGATGTGTAATGAAGTTTAGATTATATTGTGGCAGTAATTTGATTAAATGGTTATACACGTTTTTGCTTTTAATATTTTTCAGAAGTTGACATTATAAAGCGTTGGATGGAGAAATGCCCAATGTTGCCATGCTAAGAGTGTGAGAGGTCTATAAGAAGTTTTAGTCCTGTAATTGCCCCTCTGGTTGCAACAATGGGCATGTGAACTGCAGTCCCATTAGTTGAATGTGCTTTTGGGCCTGTAGAGGCAGGGAGTGTGGTTTGATTCCATGATAAGCCAGCAGCAGTGAGAGAAATTGTGAACATCCCAGGTGCCCCCAGTCAAGCACCCCTTGCTATGGAAAACTATAGGCTGGGACGATGAGAATGTGCGTATGTTTTGTGAGAAGAGGAAGAAGTGCATGTTAAGTCCCTGGAAGTGTGATTGAGCATGGGGCAGAGGATTGAAGCTGCAAGACAGGAGCAGAGTTGATGTGAAGAATGGCATGGTCTGAGAAAGATGAGAGTAAGATGTAGAGCAGGCATGTGAAAGATAGGGCCCCGCGGGCCGGACCCGGCCCGTTGGATTATTTAATACGGCCCGGCATAAATTTCTGAGTATGTCAAAAAATGAATCAAGTCTCTAGCTCATTTCTATCAAAAGTTGTGATTTTTAAAAAATGAATACAAATCAAAAGCTCTCTCTGGTCGCTAGAGGAAAGTAAATGACAGCATGCAGCACTGACACGAGTTAAAGCTTCAGTCAAAGGATGCAATTCCGCTATGAAGCGATTCTGCTATGAAGGATAAATTTGGGTCCGTGGAATTGAATACGTTTTATCAATATCTCGTGCCAGGTTACCCCAAATTAACAGCCATGGCTGCATAAGTTCTATCCATGTTTGGGACTACTTATCTTTGTGAACAGGTGTTCTCTGTAATGAACAATAATAAAACAAAGCAGCGCTCAAGGTTAACAAATAAACACTTGAATGACATTGTTAAATGTGCTGCTACTCAGGATTTGACACCTAATATCGATGCACTTGTGAAGGCAAAAAGATGCCAAGTTACAGGAGCCAGCAGCAGCAAGTAGACTGCAGGAATGCAGTGAGAGAGAGAGAAAAAAAGTGTGATGACACGAAATTTGTTTGCACTCATGAATACAGATCATTAAAAATAAGATTCATCTGGTTTCATATTAAAGATAATTAATATTGTGCAGTATGTTCTCAGCTTCAGTAGGCCCAGCCTAGTAGTTTGATCTGATGTAGTCTAATTTTATTACCCATGCACTGCCTATAACTTTTATTTGTATTTCTTTTTTTATTTATTTCAAAGCAGTATGACTATTAAGGCGAAAATGTTTTTTTCATAGCTCCCACTTGAGTTTGTTAATGTGGTGAGTTGCTTCAGGTATAAAACTGCATTCACTCAACTGTTAAAATAAACCAGTTGTTAACACATTCACCGTCAAACATGAAAATCTTTTTTTTTTCATTGTTTTAATGTGTTGTGCTTAGAAAAGATCCCTTTTCATCCATGATTATAAAATGTAGGCTGAATGATAAAGCATAGTACTGAAAAATAAAGCGAAATATTTGGAGTTGATTTGTAGTTACTGATCCGGCTCACCTAAGAACAGAAGGTCTGGATCCGGCCCCACAGCCAAACTGAGTTTGACATGCCTGATCTACACGTTTCCATGAGGCAAACCATGTTCGAGGACATACTTCTGCAGAGAATTTGGCAGAGAGAATCTACAGGGGAACTGTCCAGACCAAGGACATGAGGGGAGGAATTCATATGGAGCCAGTTGCAGTTCAAGAGTACTGCATTCTGAAAAATGGTGAATTATTCACCATGTGGGTTTGTCATTCACCCTGATGCTCCATGGCTGGGTTGTTCCCCTGATGGAGTAATCTTCGATCCCTCTGAGAATCCACCATTTGGACTCTTAGAAGTCAAATGCCCCCAACATTCAGAGTTATGTGGACTGCCCCTATCTGAAAATGTCAAGCGGTGCTTTGAAACTTCGGAGGCAACACAAGTACTGCTGGCAAGTTCAGGGACAGATCCTCTTGACTGGTTTAGAATGGTGTGATTTTGTTGTGTGTGCTCAGGAGGACACACTAGTTGAGCGAGTTTACAAAAATCAAGAAGTGATGCACACCATTAGAGAAAAAGCGGATCATTTTTTCTTTTACCATTACATACAAAAGTGTTTGCAGTAAAACATAAATACAATGATTACCTGTATAGTGTCAGATTAATTATCTGTTGTTCATTAAGAAGTGATTTGTTTGTTTTTTCTGTCAATGCATTAATTCCACTGTTTTTATGTCTTCCTTTAAGTGCAGACATAAAAAAAATATGAGAAGGATTTTTGATTCTCCAAGCCAAGGTTTATTACAGCAGGTTATAAGACCAGTAATATTAAAGCATCAAAACATATTTACATATTTTCGATATTTAAATGCATACATTCTAAAATTTGCTCCATGTCTTTACAAGTGGTCCATTCTGATAGTTCACAAGCAGACAAGATACAGTAAATAGCTGATTTATGCTGCATGAAATAGACATGGGGATGACGGTGTCAAACAATTTGTGCTCCTTTACTCGTCGGATGCACCGTTCAACATGTACCCTGAGCCTGGCTACGGACTGTGTGTGTTTTACGTCATGTGCAGACATTCGTGTGCACCTTTTCAGGAAAACTGGCCTGTGGATCTTACATGGTACAAGATCGTCTACCAGGAAGCCCTTATCCACCATTATTGCCATGTCAGGGGTAAGTAGAGGAATAATTCCTGACTGTCTGAACATCTCCCTGTCACTAATAGACCCAGCATAGAGTCCAGACACAAAGGTTATGGCACCATGGGGTGCCATTCCAATTAAGGCCTTGAAGGTACAATGAGACTTATAATTGGAAAAGACTTCACTCTGTAACAGCAGGGATGATGGTGTTTGGCAGCAGAGCTCTGTACAATCCAGGATAACTTGTGTGTCCTGAAAATTCCCAAACTCCTCTGGCAGGTAGGCCTGTACTTTGTCTTTGGGCATCCAAATGCAGACAGACCCTAAAAGAAACTGTAGGTTTGGAGTTGGTGACCCGTATCATCTGATGTGTTGCAGGTTCAATCAGTTCCCAGAAGGCCATCAGGTGGTTGTAGGTTGCAAACCTGCAAAGACAGTAGATGGATTATTAAGATACACTGATCAAAAACTAATCAGTCATATCCAGTATTTTTGTTCAGAAGCTCACCTTTTTAGATCATTTTAACTCTATTGTGCACACATTCCAGGCGGCCATTTTTAAAATTCCTCAGATTCCCGACATAGTCCACTATAAAACTAGATATCTCAAGTTGTACATATAGGGAAATGATAATTCATGGCTCAAACTGAAGTAGACAGTTGGGGGAACATTTTGATTCACTTCAATACCATATTCCTTGGTTTGTTTTATTTTAGAACCTCTATTACAGATGCTAATATGCCAGGAATGTCAGAAATGCACTTGACCTTGAGCATCACAAGCATGTATATTCACATAGCTCCATTCCATTCAGTCTATAAATTTGAAATATATTTCGCTATGGTCTTTTCTAATAACACAGAAAAAATGGAGCAAATCCATGCAAGCATTGCAAAGTTATTCCACTTTGTTCCAAGGAATGTCAAGTTCAACATTCCAATGTATGCCACAGCCAGTACACACCCTTGGCCAACCAAGCCAACATGCTAACAAATTCCATACACGAAACCGATGAGCTATTTCAAACAACAACGTTGCACATATTACAGAAAGACCAGAAAATTCCAATGAATAAATTCCATGTCCAATTATGAACGTTATATGATATGACATTTATGTCCAATATAGTCCCGACAGGCTATGCAAGCTACCGTAGCCAACTCCGGTAGCATCCGACACGATACAGAGTACTCCAGCACTCAAAAGCTCCAATACTAAACATTAGATTATAGACAGTATTAGAATATATATTTTGTACAATATCGCTTATGAAAAATTATCAATTTTTACTCACGAGTACACCGAGTCGCGTCGTAGCGGGTGTACGGTCTCACTTCCGGGTTGGCGAAAATGCCGAAAATTGCTCATATATTCCATAAAAAGTTATCGGTTTATGTTCAAAAGTATCCACAATCAGAATAAAAACGAACAAAATAATCCACGACTGCTTCAGTTTCGCCGAATAGTGTGTTCTGGGGAGCTTGGCTTAGGTTAGCAAAGGTTAGCTTATGTTGCTATGCTAGCGGACCCACATTGGAAATGAAGCGCGACTTTCCGAGGGCTCAATAAAAAAATATAATTGAGCAATCGTGGCAAATGAGGGCTGGTTAGCTTCAGAAGGAAGTAAAGTATTGGTTAGAAGAGGTTCCAATCACTTGTAAGGCTCCAGCTTGTCTCTGTGGACTGATAAGTTGGTGCACTTGCAGTCAACACGAGCGAAGTGT